>NW_017972570.1:0-44266 GCF_001876935.1 Asparagus officinalis
AAAAAGTTGTAACTCAAGATGACAATTATCTCATTAATGAAGAAAGCAACAGTTTTCCACGCGAACAGAGAGCCAAAATTTTCAAACCTGCTTTTCTGTGTTTTCTTGTGTTCACATCCCAGCTTCAGCATAATCTTTCTCTTTGCCATAGGAACATTGTAAAGAGAAAGTTCTTACACCATTACTACTGTTAAGAGCTTGATCTTGTGAAGATCAACTGTGTGGGAGTGTGATCTTGTTGTGATCAACTGTGTAGTTGTAAGATCTCATGGAGATTATTGTGTAGAAGAAGTTCCGGTTTTAAAACCGGTTTGTGTAGTGGATTCCCCTCGAGAGTGGGGAGCGGGGACGTAGGTCAGTGGGTCGAACCTTGTTAACACATTGCACGTCACTTGGCTAACGATTTCTCACTCTATCTTCTTTACATTTGTTGTTTATTTTTGTGTTGTATTGCTTGTCTTATTTTTATTGTACAATTATAGCCTTAAGACCCTAATCACCCTCCTAGGGTCCAACAATTAGTATCAGAGCTTGGTCTCTATATTAGTTTTTGGTCTAATCACCTTAGAGAAAAGATCTTATGGAGGCTTCAATGAATGTGCATATGCTAGAGGGACAATTCACCACTAGACCATCACTTTTCACTGGTAGTAATTTTGCTTATTGGAAGGCTAGGATGAAGATTTACCTTCGTTGTATTGATCTTGACATCCTAGAATTCATAGAGAAAAAATATGTAGAAAAGCCCAAAGTCGGGACTATGACCGATGGAGAAAGGTACCAAGCAAATCTCAATGCAAATGCTATGAATTCCTTAATTTTCGGTCTTTCCCCAAATGAGTATAATAGGGTTTCCACGTGTACAATCACATACGAAATATGAGTGAAATTGTGTATTACACATGAAGGAACCCCCAAGTCAAAGAATCCAAAATTAGTGGGCTTATGCATGAATATGAGTTATTTAAGATGTTTCCTAGTGAATCTATTGATGTTATGATTTCTCGCTTCACTAACATAATCAATGAATTGCATGGTCTTGACAAGAAATTAACTATCCAAGAGACGAACTACAAGATCCTTCGTTCATTGACTCTAATATGAGAAGCCAAAGCTACGGCCATAGAGGAAGCTCATGATCTCACCACCTTAGCTCTCGATGGCCTCATCAACAAACTTAAGGTTCATGAGAAAAAGTTCAAGGGAAAGGAGAAGGAGGAAGTGCCCCTACGGGAAGTTGAGGAGCCATCACCAAAGATGAAGACCATTGCTCTCAAAGGAGCTAGTGACAACTCCTCATCATCATCGTCGGAGAGTGAAGTTGATTTTTCTAGAGAAGTGGCTCACCTCTCTAGAAGAATTTCTAGACTCATTAAAATGAACAAGAAGTTTAATCCACGATCTAATAACAAATTTTCTTCACGTGTAGAAAAATATTTTGAATACAATGAACCGGGTCATATCGCCAAGGATTGCCCTAAACTCAAAGAGAAATACATGAAGTACAAGAAGAAGAAAGCCGTGTATGCCGGATGGGAAGAATCTGAACCAGGTGATTCAGATAGCAATGAAGAAGGGGCTAAACTTGCTCTTCATGATCCCAACATTTGCTTCATGGCCTATGAAAAGGAGGTAGTTTCTGACACCGAAAGTGAATCCTTTTATATGCAATGTGATCTAGCTACGACTTTAGAAGAATTGAATGTTGAGTTTAAAAGGATGTCAAAAAAAAAAAATTCTTCCTTTAAAAAGTTACATGCTTCTTGTGATGCCCAACTAGAACAACTACAAACCTCTCTTGTATTAAAAGATGAATTATTAGGGGATCTTAATTTTAAAAATAAACAATTAAGATCCAAGATTGAAAGACTAAAAATTGAGAGTGGTAGGATTAGATCCACTCGTGCTTATGCTAATCATCATCACCATAGTAGAAATAGATTTCATAGATCTTATGCTCCTACACAAAAAAAAAAATTTTGTGTGCACATATTGCATGAAACGTAGTCATATTTCTACTCATTATAGGATAAAAAATAATCATGATTTTTATAGCATGACATGGGTACCCAAAGGTACCAAGATTACTAACCACCAAGGACCCAAGATTTGGATACCTAAAGTTACTATACCTTCATCCCTTGTAGGGAACATCACGACAACGACGTAAAGAGATATGGTACCTTGATAGTGGTTGCTCTCATCATATAATGGGCAACAAAGAGCTATTTGCAACCCTATCAAGGATTGAAGGAGGTAGCGTCTCATTCGGTGGTGGAGAGAAAGGTAAAATCATTGGTATTGGATGTATTGGTAAGACACTCTCTCCCGTTATAGAAGATGTTTATTTAGTTAATGGCTTGAATCATAATCTTTTTAGCATTAGCCAATTAAGTGATAAATGTTTTGATATTTCTTTTAAACCGGACAATTGCATTGTTAGTATGAATAGAAAATTTATTTTTATTGCTAATTGAAAATCTAATGTGTATATTTTTGAGATGAATGAATTAGTGAATCAAGATGTGAAGTACCTTGCGGCAATTGATGAAAACCCTTGGATTTGACATAAAAGGCTTGGACATGCAAACACGAAATTGATATCCAAATTGTCCAAGAGGAATCTTGTTAAAGGGTTACCAAACTTGTATTTCATCAAAGATATCATATGCGAAGATTGTGCTAAAGGTAAACAAACTAAGTCTACCTTCAAATCTATCAATGATGTATCAACTTCTAAACCTTTGTAATTACTTCATCTTGATTTATTTGGTCCTATGCGTGTTATCTCTCTTGGAGGCAAACACTATGTTTTTGTTATCATTGATGATTTTTTTCGTTTTACATGGACAATATTTCTTGTTAGTAAAGATGAATGTTTTGATGAGTTCTTAAATCATGTTAAGAGAATTGAAAATGAAAAAGATTTAAAAGTTGTTAAAATAAGAAGTGATCATGGTGGTGAATTTCAAAATATCTCTTTTTATGATTTTTATGCACATCGTGGTATAACTCATGTGTTTTCCACTCCAAGAACACTACAACAAAATGATATTGTGGAACAGAAAAATTAAACCATACAAGAGATGACACGAACTATGTTAAACTCCTATGATTTTCCTAAATATTTTTGGGTGGAAGCCGTCAATACGGTTTGCCATGTTTTAAATCGTGTTTTGATTAGCCCAAAGCTTAAGAAAACTCCTTATGAACTATTTTATGAAAAGAATTGCCACAACATGGGCATTCTTCTTAGCAAGAATTATTACAGTAAACTCCATTTATTGGTTATTTTCGTATCTTTGATTGCAAATATTTTATTTTAAATTCAAAAGATCACCATGATAAATTTGATTTCAAAATTAATATTGGCATTTTCTTAGGATATGCACCTCGAAGTAAGGCTTATAGGGTCTTCAACAAACGAACTCTTATTGTTGAAGAATCTATAAACGTTACTTTTGATGAGACTAATATTGGTTCACAAGTTATTTACCTAGGAAAGTTGATGATGATGTTGAGGGAGGATTAGAACTTTTGCAACTTAATAATACACCCTTAATAGAAGCACAAAAAGATGTGGAAAGCACCAACACTCATGTACAAGAAGAACTCTCCAAAGCATGGAAATTCGTATCAAATCATCCAAAGAAGCAAATTATTAGGAGTTCTTCACAAGGGGTTGTTACTCGCTCAAAGACTTTGAGTGAGTGTGGTAATATTGCTTTTCTATCTCAATTAGAACTTAAGAAGGTTAATGATGATTTAAATAATGAATTTTGAGTTTTAGCTATGCATGATGAACTAAATAATTTTCGAAGAAATGATGTTTGGAAATTAGTTCTTAGACCTAACAATGCTAGTGTAATTAGAACAAAATGAGTTTTTAGAAACAAACTTGATGAACATGGCATTGTTACTAGAAATAAAGCTCGTTTGGTTGCCCAATGAAATAATCAAGAGGAGGGTATAGACTATGATGAAACATTTGCACCGGTTGCATGGTTAGAATCTATTAGAATGTTTTTGGCTTTTGCTAGCTTTAAAGATTTTAAATTGTTTCAAATGGATGTTAAAAGTGCCTTTTTAAATAGTTTTATAGAAGAGGAAGTATATGTTGAGTAACCCCCCGGTTTTATAGATCATGCTTTTCCTAATCATTTTTACCGGGTTCAAAAAGCTTTATATGGGTTGAAATAAGCTCCTAGAGCTTGGTATGCTCGCCTCTCTAGTTTTTTCTTGGAAATGGTTTCTCTAAAGAAAAAATTGATAATACTCTTTTTGTGAGAAAAAGAAAAAATAATTTTATTTTAGTGCAAATATATGTTGATGATATCATTTTCGATGCTACTAATGAATCTCTTTGCGAGGATTTTTCTAAAGTTATGCAAGATCACTTTGAGATGAGCATGATGGGAGAGTTTACATTATTTCTCGGACTCCAAGTTAAGCAAACTAATGATGAGATATTCATTTCTCAAAGCAAATATGCTAGAGAATTGCTAAAGAAATTCAATTTGGAGAACTCTAAGCATGCACCAACTCCAATGAGTACAAGTGTCAAACTTGATGCGGATGATAGTGGTGAGGATGTTGACCAAAAAATATACCAATGTATGATAGTTAGTCTTCTTTATCTCACCGCTAGTAGACCCGATATCATGTTTAGTGTGTGTGCATGTGCACGTTTTCAAGCTTCTCCTAAAGTATCTCACTTGATTAACGTTAAGAGAATTATTAAATATGTTCATGGAACAATTGATCTTGGTTTGTTTTATCCAAAGATCACCTCTTTTGATTTATATGGTTTTTGTGATGCCGACTTTGCCGGATGTAAGGTAGATCGCAAGAGTACGAGTGGAACATACCAATTCTTGAGAAATTCTCTTGTTTCTTGGGCTTCCAAGAAATAAAATTGTGTTGCATTGTCCACTACGGAAGCGGAATATATTTCCGCCAGTTTATATTGTGCCCAAGTTTTGTGGATGAAACAAAGCTTAGTTGACTATGATTTGAATTTTTAAAATATAAAAATCTTTTGTGATAATACTAGTGCTATCAATATTTCAAAAAATTCGGTTTTGCATTCTAGAGCTAAGCATATTGATGTGCGTCATCATTTCTTACGTGATCATGTAGAGAGACAAGATGTATCCCTTATGTTTGTTGACACAAAATCTCAATTAGCGGATATCTTTACCAAGCCTCTTGGTGAAGATGATTTTTATCGCATAAGAAATGGTTTGGGCTTATGCACTATGTGAAAGTTCTATTTGTTTGCTTGATTAGCTGCATTTCACATACTTTTTTGTTTATTTTTTTTACCCCATGTTGATGGTGACAAAGGGGGAGAGAACTCTCCTCATTTGTGCACATAGTAAGGGGGAGCTCATAGATATAGGAAGCTACTATCTATAAGCTATATTTATTTTGCTTCTGTAGGCTGTCTAAAAATCACAATAGATAGTTGATCCCCCATCAAACACCGATAATGGAAGTTATAACCTGGCGACTTCCAGAAGGCTACAATTTGAGGACTTTCACGTAGAAGGCTACAATCTGACAACCTTCACGACAACTGATGAAAGCTCTAATTCGACAGCATTCATAATCAACATCGGGAGTTACAATCCGACGACTCTCATATTTTCAAGGAGCCAAGACGAAGATTACAAGAGGACGATCTGTGCAAAGCTCTAGCAAAAGAGACTACAAATTGACGGTCTTTTCATATTAGAATGCAGATATCTCTCAAACCGTAAGGAATTTGGCGAAATGGAGGAAGCGAAACGAAGCCTTCGGCTGGGTTCAGATGGCCCCGTCTCATCGAGATAGCCGATTTTCATATATAATTCGTCCAATTCCGACTTACGGTTTGAAAGTTATGACCTGTTCTTCGTAGCAAGTTATGTTCTGAAGTCCGTCTGCAAGACCGGACTTCATCAGAACATTGGACTTAGCTTGAAGCTCGCCAAGCCTGCCCAAGGTTCACCTCTGCATTATAGAGTCAAAACGCATAGGTCGAACCAGCGTTATAACATCAAAACGCAGAGTTACGGCCCAACTGTGCGTTTTCAGCCTTTAAACAGGCTCAACTCTGCATTTTCAGCCTAAAACGCAGAGTTCATCTCTAAAACAGCACAACCTGTGCGTTTTCAGCCTTTAAACAGGCCCAACTCTGCGTTTTCAGCCTAAAACGCAGAGTTCATCTCTGAAACAGCACAAACTGTACGTTTTCAGCCTTTAAACAGGTCAACTGTGCGTTTTCAGGCCAAGCACTCAACTGTGCGTTTTTAGCCTGAAACAGGCCAACTGTGCGTTTACGGCCCAACTGTGCGTTTACAGCACAAATTGTGCGTTTTCAGCCTAAAACATCCCAACTCTGCGTCTCAGAGTTCATCACGCTGCGCGACCAGTGTGTTCAGCCACCAGAATAGGCTCAACTCTGTGTTTTTAGTCTAAAAACGCAGAGTTCGGGCCCTGAACGCTATTTTTCAGCGTTTGACTCGTTCAAAGCACGTAATGAACAGTTCCAGGAACTGTTTTTCCCCACGATTTGAGGGATTTTTGCCCCACTTAAGAGCGGATTAAGGGGGTAGTTACCACCCTTAATCCCCTATAAATACCAGAAACTCAATTGAGTTAAGGGATCGAATTTTTTCTCATCAACAAAGGGAGATTCGGTCAAAAGGCTGGCATATTTTGGATCTGGGATTTGGCAGCAACAGAGAGCTTTGGAGATCAACGACTTGAAGGAGCTCTTGAATCATTTTGGAAGGCTTTTAATTGAAGCCTTTGAAATTATTCGGCCTTGGCTGATAACCGACTTTCGGTTCAAATCAACTCTTTTTCAAGAGTTCAAACTCGTTCAGAGTTATCAACTCGATCAGAGTTCAAAACTTGCTCTGCAAGTTCTTCTAAAACTCGTCAGAGTTATCAACTCGATCAGAGTTCAAAACTTGCTCCGCAAGTTCTTCTAAAACTCGTTCAGAGTTATCAACTCATTAAGAGTTATTTTCAAACTTGCCACACACGTTCTCCACAGCGTCAAATCGTGAGGAGAAGACATCGTTCCAGTGAATCAAGATGTTCGGATCGTCAACGGAGAGCAAACTCGACGCGAGCATTCGAGGGAGGCACTCCATCGCCACCGTGAAGAACCCAGTTTTAAACAAAGGGGAGAGTCAAATTCGTTCTCCTCTCTTTTGTAATCGGAATCCAAATTGTAATAGATTTTGAGAGAAATACAAGTCAAATTTTCTTTCATTGTCTTTTTACTGCAAATTTCTAACAAACAGCTTCTATATAATGGTTGGTTGTCATCATCAAAAAGGGGGAGATTGTTAGCCCTTATATTTTGATGATGTTTTACAACCACCATTATCGGTACTAATTGCTTGTTGAGTGATAATATAGTTAATATATATATATCAAGCATGTTAGTGCCATAAATGGAGGATTGGATGGAATATGCGCTGCAACGATGATATCCAATAAAGGAGGAGGCATAGTGATGAAGCAACGTTCATTCAAGAACACCAAATACAATAAAAAGCTTCATCAACTCAAGCTACATCAAGTCTCAAGGAATTGTATTCTATGTGAGGATATTAGCTAGTTTTTATTCTCTCTCTAGTACTAGAATATAAGCAAGTAGTTTAGATTCCATTTGAAGCTATTGGGATATCACACACATGTTTTCATACTTATAGTTTTAAGCGTTTTCACAAAATATGCTATTGGGATATCACACACATGTTTTCATACTTATAGTTTTAAGCGTTTTCACAAAATATCATTTTTCACAAGTATGAGGACCTATTCGCTTTTAAGCGTTTTCACAAAATATCATTTTTCACAAGTATGAGGACCTATTCGCAAAATTCATTTTCCAAAAAATTTGCTTTTAGTGTTAAAAACATTTGACAAAGTTTCACAATTTTCGGAAGTCAATTAAATATTTTACAGATTTTTTAAGAATGTCAAAATCAGTGTTTTCGTATGTATCAGTTTGCGGTCGATCGCCACGGTCGACCGCACCTGAGTTCATTCGTCAGTGGGCAGCAGAAACATTCACGGTCGACCGTCGCGGTCGACCGTGAGCTCAAAATTTCCCACGATCGACTGCCACGGTCAACCGTAGAACTCTCTGGAAAATTTCTTCGTTTCTGAGCTGGCTCCCCCCCCCCCCCGAACATTGTACGGTCGACCGCCGCTTAATTTCAAACGGTCTTCTGGTACAGATTTTTATGCCGATTTTTCCTGGATTTGGGGGATTAGGGTATGGGTTTAAACAACTGTATTTTCTCCTATTTAAACCCCCTATACTCCTTCTTCCTCAAGTGTCCCAAGCCATTGAAAAAACTAGAGATTTTCTTTTACTAAGAGCCAAAATTTTCAAACCTGTTTTTCTGTGTTTTTCCTATGTTCACATCCCAGCTTCAGTGTAATCTTTCTCTTTGCCATAGAGACATTGTAAAGAGAGAGTTCTTACATCATTACTACTGTTGAGAGCTTGATCTTGTGAAGATCAACTGTGTGGGAGTGTGATCTTGTGGTGATCAACTGTGTAGTTGTGAGATCTCGTGGAGATTGTTTATGAGGACCTATTCTCAAAATTCATTTTCCAAACAATTTTTTTTTAGTGTTAAAAATAATTTTCAAAGTTTCACAATTTTTTGAAGTTAATTAAATATTTTATAGAATTTTTAAGAGTGTCAAAATCAGTGTTTTCGTATGTATCAGTTTGCGGTCGATCGCCACGGTCGACCGCACCTGAGTTCATTCGTCAGTGGGCAGCAGAAACATTCACGGTCGACCGTCGCGGTCGACCGTGAGCTCAAAATTTCCCACGATCGACTGCCACGGTCAACCGTAGAACTCTCTGGAAAATTTCTTCGTTTCTGAGCTGGCTCGCGGTCGACCGCGAACATTGTACGATCGACCGCTGCTTAATTTCAAACAGTCTTCTAGTACATATTTTTGTGCTAATTTTTCTTGGATTTGGGGGATTAGGGTATGGGTTTAAACAACTGTATTTTCTCCTATTTAAACCCCCCCCATACTCCTTCTTCCTCAAGTGTCCCAAGCCATTGAAAAAACTAGAGATTTTCTTTTACTAAGAGCCAAAATTTTCAAACCTGTTTTTCTGTGTTTTTCCTATGTTCACATCCCAGCTTCAGTGTAATCTTTCTCTTTGCCATAGAGACATTGTAAAGAGAGAGTTCTTACATCATTACTACTGTTAAGAGCTTGATCTTGTGAAGATCAACTATGTGAGAGTGTGATCTTGTGGTGATCAACTGTGTAGTTATGAGATATCGTAGAGATTGTTGTGTAGAAGAAGTTCCGGCGTCCAAACCGGGTTGTGCAATGGATTCTCCTCGAGAGTGGAGAGCGGGGACGTAGGTCAGCGGGTCGAACCTCGTTAACACATCGCGCGTCACTTGGATAACGATTTCTTACTCTATCTCCTTTACATTTGTTGTTCATTTTTGTGGTGTATTGCTTGTCTTATTTTTATTGCACAATTATAGCCTTAAGACCCTAATCACCCCCTCTAGGGTTCAACAACACCATCAACTCAGTCAACTCTGACAGAAAGACCTTGGTATCCACCTAAGCCTAAGGCACATACCAAAATACATTGGTACCCTTTTAGTGTAAAACCAAAGCACACCATCAAATTGATCAACTCTGACAGAAAGACTTTAGCACCCACCTAAGCCTAATGCATGTACCCTAAGACATTAGTGTCATTGTGAATAAACCTCAGGCATGGGGCCTAGTCGAGTCAACTCGCAACCAAAAGACCTTAGTACCTTTTCAGGGTAAAACCAGGGCACACCATCAACTCGGTCGACTTCGACAGAAAGACCTTAGCATCCACCTAAGCTTAAGGCATGTACCAAAAGACCATGGTACCTTTTTAGGATAAAATCAAGGCACACCATCAACTCGGTTGACTCCAATAGAAAGAAATTAGCATCCACCTAAGCTCAAGGCACGTATCCTAAGACCTTGGTGTTATTGTGAGTAAACCCAAGGCATGGAGTCTAATCGAGTCGACTCCCAATAAAAGGCCTTGGCATATTCCTAAGCCCAAGGTATATACCTTAAGATTTTGGTGTCATTGCAAGTAAACCCAAGGCATGGAGTCCAATCGAGCCAACTCCCAACAAAAGAGCTTGGCATTCTCCTAAGCCAAAGCCACATACTCTAAAAACATTGGTGCGCTATTGAGGTAAAACCAAGGCGCCAACCTTTCGATCAGCTTCAACCTTAAGAACCTTGGTATTATACGAGCAAAACTAAGGTGAATTATCACTACCAAGTGGAGTACGAGATCAAATCACAACACACTCTAATCATACCAAAGTCACCTCAACTAACCGACTCATCATCATCTACATTCATAAAATAATAAATTAAAAAAATAAACAATGGACCCTCACGGAGCTTGATTTGGGTCGGTAGTCGAACTGGGAAGAGCAATACTCAACTCTAGAGTTGAGGTAGGCTAGACAACAATAGGAATTATCTCGCCCTGGTCATCTTTCGACTCATCTCCTTCATCCCCATCCCTCATATCCAACATTATTCCTCTCCCCTCGTCTCTATGTCCTTTAAAAGATCAAGATAGTTAGAGATACGGGAGGGGTAATAAATGCGATTTGGGGCGGCTCGAGACTCAGGAGGGAGTAAATCCAGAAGATAGTCGAAACCTACCTTGTAGGCCAATGACACTTCCACTTTCCCTAGAGGACCATTGCGATACTTCTCCATAACTTCTACTCTGTAAGTCTCCGACTTTAAAAAAGCAATATGAGCTTCTAGAGATAGGATGGCTCTCGATACTCCTTGAGATCAAGCTTCATATTCTCGACAGTCAAGCAATTAGATCGAGCACATTCCTGAGCATTCAGTCATGCACGTTTCTCACCCTCAACCTCTTTAGCCAAATATTTGATTTGGCCATCCTGCTCGATGATTTCATGCTAGTAATGGTTGATCTCTTCCTTTAGCTTAGAGATGGTGGCTGATTTCTTGGTACGATACCCATGAAGCCCCTGAATCATGCTCTCGCTCGTCTCCAGCTCCTAATGACATTTACCCTCACTACGGCTCCAAACCTCTCGCTCAGCCTCCAAGGCAACCACTTTTACATCGGCCTCCTTCCTAGACCTTCTCTCGTCCTCCACCACCTTCTCAAGGCTAGCAGGGAGTTTATGAGCATAGTCGAGTCGAGAAAATAACTCTTGCTCGATGAGAGCTCCTCGAAGCAAATAACCTTTTAGGGCATGATGGAGGTCAACACTGGGCATGTCCCCCAGGATCTCCCCATCCCTAGGAAAGGAAAATTGTTCCAATGCTCGAGACTGAGAAATCCAACACTTTAGGATTGAGTTGTTCTTATAAACAGGATTCTTAGGAATGAACTTATCATCCTCAGAAAGCTCTTCTATGTACTTGCATCATCCTACAACCACGCTGATCAACATATCCCTAAGCCCTCCCCATATGAGTGGGTCGAGCTCACCGATGCGATGGCGGAAGGGCCACCAAGAGCCGCTACCTAAGGCCGAGGTAGTTTCAACCCTTATCGGTTCGTCTCTTGCCTAGGACTAAATCGTTTCCCCTATAGCCTTGCCTAATTTCTCAACAGGCTCTTTACCCGGATTGTGAATAGGCTCAAACAAGGAAGCCGGATCCATCGACCCCCTTCTGCCCACCTCACAACCTCGGTAGGCTCAGCCATTTCTCTCATGGCCCGAGTGGGAGAAACCTTATCCAAGATGACTATCTTGGCTAGCTCAGAAAGGGGGGTGTCTAGAATTGCACCATCCTAGGGGCTTGCGGCCAAAACATCAACCTTCGCTATTTCGGCCGAGTAAACTTGAGCTGAGTCGAACACTTCTCGAGGTTCTCAACCTCGACTCATTCTCTTCCTTCTCTTCTTAGACCTTTCAGTCTGAGCAGTTATACTTAGCCCTACTAGTTAGATCACAAATTCGGTAGTCTTCGCTGCCACCATTTTTAGCTCCTATGGGTCCATCTCCCCCCTTAACTGCTTTGGGGCCTCATGGTTAAACCTTACTTCACAGTAGTCGAATGCTCCCCCTTTAGATCCTTTAACAGGTTCTTTTTTAAGGGGAGAGCTAAGACCATCGCTCAAATGGAGTCGGCTTAGATAAGAGGAACCTTGGATATGCCAGCCACATATGGTGAAGCTGTAGAGATTACTAATCTCCTGAGACCCAACATAGTTCTTGATCTTATCCACTTGCCGTCCTTCCTTAATCGAGAGCATGCTCGACTTCAACACGTCTTTCTTGATCTCCGACCATGTGGAACAAGATAAGACAGGGTCAGCACCAAAGACCCACACGAACCTCTCCTTCTAATCCTTGTTCGAATCAAGGATATTTGACACAAGCCTGGGCTGCTCATGTTCTAGAAGAAGAAGTGTCCCTCCTCCTTTATTTTCTTAACACTGACGAAGTAGCCAAGCAAATGTAGGCTCGGATCGACTCCAACCTGGTGACAGATCATTGTGAACCCTACCAGGGTAGCAATGGAGTTGGGCATACTCTACACTAAAGATACCCCAAATCCTCATAGGTTAGGTGGATGAAGGGGTGTAGGGATAGCCGGAGATCATACTCTAAGTATATCAAGTACATATGCAACCTATTGCCGCCATGATGATACACTGACTCCACTATCTCTGACGTCGATAGAGTAAAGGCCCTAGGAAGATCAAAGCACTCATAGTAATCCTCGAGCTCTATCGCACAAAGCTTTGGGAAAAAGAGGCGGAGAAGGTCAATACTCATCTCGTTGCGACTGGAAGTGGGAGTGTTGAAGGCCAATGCAGATCTGGAGATCTAATGCAAGATTGTATGAGAGGAAAATTAAGAATAAGATAGGGCTCAAGTTGTAGAAAGATTATCATTCATAGCTAAGAGATATATATAGACCCTGAAAATGACACATGTTAAGATCAGGATGGTCGACTCAACTCAGAGTGAACGTGTAAGATCAACCTTGGAACTCAAACAGATCTCACAAGAAATGAAGCACCACTCCTTTTCTCAACATGCCGTTCTGTGCAAAAATCAAAGCAATAGCGACACATAATTTTCGATGATGTCAAAAGGTCTTTTCAAAGCAACTCCTTGCCTTCCCCATAAAAGCTCCTCCAAACTCACCAATGGGCAATGATATGAATCTTCGCTAGGGCCAAACTGTCACATACAGTCAACTCAGTAGTTGACCCCCATAAAGAGCAGCCCAAACAATTAGAATTGCTACCTTTATCAGTCTAAGTCATCATGAATTTCTTGGCACTATACACCGCCTATTCTAAAAAACTCTTTATAACTTATGCACACTTAAGATTCGATAATTAAGTCGACTCCTGTCAACCATTAAGGACTTAAGCAATGATCCTTGGTTCTCTTTTTCATTAACAATTCAACTCAAAGATCGACTCATCTCAATCCATATAACTCAAAAACACAAGTGCCGACACAAATGAACATAAAGCAAGAAATATCTTTATTTTATATCTTTCAAAATTATTACAAGCAAATTTATAAACAAAAAATATAGTATAAAGATATACAAGATCTAAGAAGATAAGTCAAGAGGCTAGGGTGTAACAACACCCTTACCAGGAGTCAGGGGCAAAGAAGGATTTGCTGGAGGTGGAGAAGGAGTTGGCTGCATTCTGACTCACCCCCCTCACTCGTCTTTTTTCTCGATGAGCTCCCCCTGTCATTGGACACGTCCTCACTAGCTTCCTTTGTAGAGCTCTCAACAGCCTCACCTTTAGGTTCATCCCTAGCTCCACTACCACCAAGAGATAATCATATCTAGCTTTATAAGCCATCGTCACCTCCACCTTTCTAAAGATGATGTGATAGTACCCCTCAACTACATCAGATTGATGAGCCTCAGATTCCAGATGAGCGATACAGCTCTGGGCTTCAACTAGGGATGACTCATGTTGAGCGTTCTCCTCCTAAAGTCTATGATGTGCCAACCGCTCCTCTTTTGGCTCGGCTTTCAGACATTGGACAAATTGATGATCGGACTCGGCCTACTCCCTAACATGATCAACCTCTCAACTCCCTCGTGATACATCCTCGGATAAGAATTTTACTCTCTTATTCCACTCGAGGAGGTTCGTGTTTAAGCTTATCAATGTAGGTAGATTTTTGGCTATCCGAAGCCTTTAAGCTATCGACCATGACATCATGTACCTCCATTTCCCTATGCCAATTGACCAGTTCATTCTCCTTGGTCATCAGCGACTGTAGGGCATTCTCCAAGTCGGTCTTCTGGGTAGCCAACTCCTCCTGAAGCTTAAGGAAGGAAGCCCGAACGTGCGCCATTTGGCCAAATATCTCTTTCTCCACTAAAGCCTCACGAACCAAATAGTTTCTGACGTTTAAATGCAGGCCGACATCAAAAACTTCCCACAATTTTTTTTCATCTCGAGGAAGCCAAAACTACTACACCGCCTTCGATTGAGCAACCAGAGACTCAAGCATTGATGCCCTCACATCAAGGTGACAAGCAGGCTGGTGCCTATTCTCTAAAGACAGCTTTTTCTCATATCGAGGGCCAACTTTATGAGACCCGATCAACAATATCCTCAACCTCTCTCATGTCTTAGAGTCTATCTCGTCAACACAATGAGGATACATCCATCTGTACTCCTCGAGAGGGGAAACCCCCTCAACGACCGACTCTTTCCCTTGGCAATGAGTCGGCTCGATAGGGGCCTCTAGACTTTGGCCACTCTCTGCTAGAATCTCTATCTCCATCGGAAGGTTGCCTCCTCCTAGAACCTCAGCATCGATCCTCTGAAGACCAACCCCTTCTTTTGCTGTTAGGGATGGGTCATGGACATGGATGACTTCTATCTCCACCTTGACTACCCTTCTAGGCCCCTGGCTTCTAACATTCCTTAGCTTCCTCTCCTCTCGGCCCGACATTCCTTAGCTTCCTCTCCTCTCGGCCCGACAGTCCACAAGGGAAGACCCCGCCAACTTAGCAGCTATGTCGGTCGCCTGAGTATGAGCCACTTCAGCTTCCTCACAGAACAGATCCTAACGATGATGTTTCACTAGCCTTAGTGGAAGCTCTTCCTAGATTCTAGCAGGTTTGGCAATAGTCACCTTAGCAGTTTCCTCTGAACCCAGAGTCAGCTTGGCTGCCCTCTCATTATCCTTGGGCGTAAATGATACTGGAGAGATGCTGACCACCCACAAAATAGAATTGTTGAGCAAATCATCCATCTTGCGAGAGCCGGTATACGTTCTGATTCTCTCCAGCGCTAGTCTCTCATCACTCGACAGAGCCCCTACCATCAAATCCTCCCTTACGATCTCAGACAATTCGAACAACCTAAATTTGAGTCATCCCTCGAGACCCAGACAAACTTCTCCTTCTAGTCTTTGTTCGACTCAGGAGGGTCAAAAATAATTTTGAATTTCCCCACCACCTAAAAGTGAAAGTGGGCCTCGTGCTGGTGAACTTTGATGTTAACCAGATGAACAAGCATGTTAAGAGTTGGTTTCACTCCCAACCAATGGTAGATAACCACGAACCCTACTACTATTGCAATCGAGTTTAGTTTCATCTGCATCAGTGAAACTCCAAGGCCATGAAAACACAGTGAAGAAAGGGGTGGAGGGGGAGGCACAAACCACACTCCAAGTGTTTTATGTATAGTAGAGCCCGACTCGCATTGTGATCAAAGACTACTTGTGATTTCGTCGGCGCCATCAGTTTATATGAGCAAGAGATGCCGAATTTTTTGTGTAATGACCTTAGTTGCGCCAACGTCACATTTGAATGGAATATCTCCAATTGACCCTGTCGAACATTAAGATTAGAAGACGCTATTAAAATTTCCTAGAAAGTTGACTGAGAGAAGGAGGAGTAGAGTTCTCTTTTAGGGTTAAGACTTGAAGAACTTCAGAAACAAACAAATCTTTCTTCGCAGCCATTGTACTTATAGACAACTAGATCGACATATGTTAACATCCCAAAGGACAGATTAGTTTCAAACCAATAACTGAGATTAACTTTGGAATTCAAAATGGGCTCTCCAAAATTAAGGCCTACAATCAGGCACGAGAAGTGAGGTGACGACAGCCAAGAGATATTCTCTAACGTAAGCCACGCGATATGTCGGCCAACCCTTCAATTACTTCCCCGAAAAATCCAACTCGACCAACTATTCAACCGATATCTCTCTTAACCGAGACAAAAGACAATACTTGTCGTTCAACCCGGCCAATCACCTCTACGAATAATCCTCACTCGGCCCAAGCCATCAACATATATAGTCGACTATCAATTGGACGACTAAGAGAGTTGGTAGTTTTCTGGAACCCTACACCGACACCTATCAGCTGTCTGTCAACTCAGCTGCCTAGTTGGACTCGGTCTAAGTTACCTTCTTGCCTCTCAGAACTACTATAAAAAGGGGAGGTTCTGCATGAGGTAACTCTCTCTGGTCTTTTTTGATCTTACTAATAGCTAAGATTATCTATTGACTTGATCATCAGAGGAACAACCGGAGAACCCAACTCCGACCTCTTACGAGTTCTTTCTGCAGGGAAGAATAGAAAACCCCAAAGCCATATATTAGAAGGAGAGAGGACTCTAATCGCTCCAAAATCCTGTACATTATTCTCTGTTTGATAACAGATATCAACAGCCACATTCAAGGATAAACGTGTGCAGAAAATTGACACAATTGAATCTTGACAAAGGATCTAAATGCATTCATGTACAATATGATGAACTTTCCATAACAAAGATTTAGTGGGAGTGAGGACGCAGTTGACGAGTACTTGTGCGTCACCAAAGACATGAGTGTTGAAGTATTTAAAGATAGATGCAAATTTGATTGCCTCAAAAATACTCTAAGCTTTAACAATATTGATTGGAGATGGTGAAACAACTTTTCCTAGTGCAATATAAGAAATCTTCCCCTTGCTTAATTAAACCCCAGAATGACTGAGGAGGTTGTGAAGTTCCATCCACATTAATTATAAGATATGTTCTTGAGATGTTGAATATTTGTGCCAAAATCATAGTAATATTTCTATTAAATAAGCGTATGGAGAGAAACTAGAGGATGATTTATAGAATATGAATTTGTGATGAAAAGAGATTACAAATTGCAAAGCATGCTGCTAGCTAGTCAGTTAGTGATGAATATCTCCTCCTATATTAGAGACATAGGAGGTCGTGAACTATCTTCACAACATCAGTAGCCCAAAGTTTTGGTGATATTTAAACATTATAATTTTTTAACCTAACATGTACATGTTGATTGAGTGTCTTTTTTTTCACACACAGGTATTTTTCCAGATTAATATTATTTTTGAAATTCATTTTTAAAGAGCATTTGTTGGTTTGTGTTGAAGAATTAGATGCCGATAACACTAGTTTAATGATTTCTATAGATGCACATCAAGGGGTTCATATTTTATATTGATAGGAAAAGATAAGAATGCAAGTGTTCCCTCTACTCATTGAATTTCATAGCTGTGCATGCTGCTGCTCTTTGGATTACATACATGGATTTGAATTAGTTGGATATGAAGATGGGGTAGTTGCATAAAGGTTGTTGTTGCTTCTTATCATTCTGAAATTTTGTAATCCCTTAGAGATAGAGTTGCGAATCATGTAAACTTTCTTATACATAGAGATAATATTCTCCTCTATTATTCAAGTAGATAGTTGAATATCAAATTCTCTTTCTTGCTTTTACGGTATTAGAGCCTTTCTAAGGTTTCTACTTTTTTTCGATCCCATAAATTTGCTTTTGGTCTCTCATCAAGACCCACATAGTCCATGCTTTGTCTGCAACTTAAACATCCACCTCACTCCTTCTTGCTGCACCTCATATCAGGGTGATTCCCCACTCAATTTTTGCCTAGAGACCGACAATCATTTGCTGCAGATGGCTTGTGGTCTTATGTCGACACGACACCACAAAATACAACCTTTTCTATCAATAGTAAGTCAATCATTGTTCCTAATCTTGATTTTGACTCTTACTTGTTCATGAGCAAATGGCTTAAGGTTGGCTATTCAACTTCATCTCTAATGAGATGACGGTTGCTGGGCTTATCTCATGCCCGAGATGTTTGGCTTGAATTTGAAGCCTTATTTGCAGCTCAATGCGGAGCTTCTTATAATGCCCAGTCTCTTACATAAGGTAATTCTTTAGTTGTTACTGTTGGGTATCTACTTCAACTCTAAGTTAGGATAGAGTTTTTAATTCTTTGTATAACTTCATGAGATTAGATAATGTTAGGGATCTATTATGATTAAGAGTTTGGATTCCATCATGATTAGGAGTTTAAATCTTATTCTAATTAGAAAGTTAGGCTAGAGATAGGGATTTGGTTTTTCTATATATATATCCTTCTATTGTTAGAAGAAGAAGAACAAGAGAGAGAGAGAGAGAGTTTGACAGTCTTTGTCCGTGCAAAAGATTGTAATTTGAAGGTGATAGTGAATTGATTTTGATCCCGTGGTTTTTTCCTGTTGAGGGTTTTCCACGTTAAACCTTGTGTGATTTTTTTTGCTGCATTTGATGGTTTTTTTTGGGGTTTTTGCGAGATCTAAAAAAAATCCCTTCAAGTGGTATCAGAGCGGGGTTCGACGGTTCGTGAAGATTCGAGATTTGCAACGACATTGGCGGCAACATTACCACAGCAGTAGAGGAACTGTTCATGGTGTCACACTATTCAAGGTACTATAGCGGTGGGTACTGTGGCGGCGATAGATTCGATGGTTGAGGTTAATTTGTCTTTTGATCGAGGATTTGGAGGCGGATTTCGGTGATCCAGGAGTCGTTCTAGTGTTTTTCGACGTGCTGAGTTCGTTTTTGATGTCGGTTTTATCAAATTCAATCTCTATAGGGGTTGATTTGAATTTTGATCGTGGTTAGAGGATGATGACTGCTTCGGGTCCGAAGTTTGATATTCCGCTATTCAATGGCAAGATAAATTTTGCAGTATGGCAGTGCACGGTTCAATATATTCTTGTGTAGCAGGATGTTGATCAAACTTTGGAGGAGAAGAAACCTAAAGGATTGAATGATATTAAATGACGTTCCAGGCAAAAAGAGGGCGGTTAGCACAATTCGTTTGGTACTCGCCCTCGAGATCAAGTACAATGTTATGCAAGAGACCACACCAAGGGGGCTGTGGGAAAGGCTTAAGGGGATTTATGCGTCGAAGTCGATGACCAACCAATTGTGTTTGAGGATGGAGCTTTATTCGTTGAAGATGGAAGAATGTACTGCAATTCAAGACCACATCAATACATTTAATCAGCTAGTTTGCCAACTTATGAATATTAATGAGGAGATTAAAGAAGAAGAGCAGGCGCTACTCCTATTGTCTTCCTTACCAAAGTCGTACAAGCTGTTAGTTCAGATGATAATTGTAGGAAAGCAGACTTTAAAGTTCGACGATGTGACAACATTCCTATGTGAGAATGAAAGAATGATGGAAAAGGAGAGCACATCTAATGATGGCGAGAGTGCACTAGCTTTTGAATGTTCTAATCGAGGGAGGAGTACGGGAAGATGTGATAGTTATCGAGGAAGGTCAAATCTCGGGCCCGAGACAGCAGTGAAAAGGAGTGCTATTATTGTGAAGAGAAGGGTCACATTCAGTTCAGATATTCCCAGATGCGTGATGATTTGAAGAGTATTAGACAGATGAAGCTTTAAGAAAATGGGAAGAAGACGGACTCCTCAGTGATTGTGTGTGATGAAGTTGTGGTTTTATTAATACAGAGTACAGGTACTGATGCGAATAACACTTAGGTGTTAGATTCTACAGCCTCTGTGCACGTTTGCAATAACAAAAATTATTTAACACATTGAAGACAGATGAAGAATTTGACGACGTTGTAGGCGTCTAAATTGCCTATGAGAGCCCACACAAAACTCGAAGCAATGAATTGGCGAGACAAGAAGACTCACCTAAGCAGCTCGTGCGCGTCGGTCAACGCGCGTACGTCAAATCAGCTCGTGTGTGTCGGTCAACATGCGTACTTCAAATCCTCTCGTGCACGTCAACCAGCTCGTGCGCGCCGGTCAACGCGCACACGCTAATTAGTCCGCACGCATCGATCAACACGCGTATATTAACTAAAACGCGTTCGACGATCGGTCTTGCGGCGAAGCATACAAGTCAACAAATCGGCCAAACACGCGAAAAGAGAAAATCTCGGAAGAAAGGGAACATAAAAGACTGAGTCGGCAGAACTGTGCGAGCACAGGACGGAATAAACCGACCCGCGCAAGCGCGGGACGGATCAACCCGACCTGCACAAATGCAGGTCGGATCAATCCGACCCGCACAAGTGCGGGTCGGATCAACCCGACCTGCACAAGTGTAGGTCGGATCAATCTGACCTGCACAAGTGCAGGTCGGATCTGATCCGACCTGCACAAGTGCAGGTCGGATCAATCCGACCTGCGCAAGCGCAGGTCGGACTGATCCGACCCGCACCACGCGGTCTTGATCCCGAAACACGTTTTGACGGTTTTGATGCTGTTTTTGCAGGTTTTATCTGTTCCAGGGGTTTCTACCTAACTTGATATCATCCCCAAATGTGGTTAGGCTGTTGTTAACTGAAGATAGAGCCAAATCACTTGTTCTCATCCAAATAACCGCTTCTGAAGCCCTATAAATACAAGCCTAGGGCCTCCTTTCAGCGGGGATGAATATTTATCAAGACGTGGAGGTGCTGCTGGATTGAGGAGTCAAGGAGCATGAATTTCAGCGAAGGAAAATCAGATCCTGGCGAACTTCGGCATAAAGAAGGAGCTATTCGAAGGATCTGAACCCCGTCCGTCCGTCCCTTGAGATTAGGCTTGGTCTTAATCTTGAGAAGAGCCCTGATTTCGCTTGGTCGATCTCAGCGCTTCAAATCAAATACTTCCTCGGTGAAGACGAAGCTCTGCCGAATTTTTCATCAACCGGATCAAGATCTAAGGTGGTCCACGGATAAACTCTGGTACAGGCAAAGACACCCACGCAAGCAGAAGACCGATAAACGATCTCTGCGTTTGTTTGACGAGAATTGTATTTTTTCATTTTCATTGTGTAAAAGTCTTATAAAAAGACTATCTTTTTGTTTTCATTGTAACGACCAAAGTTGTAATGAATACCGTAATGAATACATTAATTTTCGACGCAAACAAACTGGCGACCACAGTGGGAGCCAACGGTCTCGCTGCTGAGGCCGTCGTGTCGTAACCTCGGATCTGCATCCCGGTTGAAGAAGTGGTCGAATACGAGTTCGACCAACTGAAGTTCAAGGAATATCTGTCGTCCTCCTCCTCCAGATCCTTCGCCTCTCGCAAGCGCAGGAAGATCAAGACCCCTGCTGCTACGATAGCTGAACCTCGTAACGCCTTTCCGGTCTCCAACAAGTCCGGATCTGCAGATCTGAACTCCTCCTCAATTAAGGAGTTGAGTACAGAAAGCGCATCCATTTTATCGAAGAGAGCTCGCCAAAGGCAGCGCCAACGCCTTGCGCGCCAACTCGCTAGGGCTTTGGGGTCAATTAATGGGATCCGTTACGAGACGGATCTGAAAATTAGGCAACGACAAGCACCCCAACAGCGGACAAATGCCCTCTCCTCCAAATCACCAACAAGTGAATGGGTACAAGTCAAAAGGTCCCGTTCAGCTCTTGAAGAGCGGATCAAAAAGCACTGTGCACTGCTTGCGCGCGCGCGAATTCTTGCGCAAGAGGTCAAAATATTACAGAGGGAAGAAGTGGAAAAGAAGCCACGAAGACTGCATCAAACTTGGAGACCAAAATCCAAAACGGCGGCCGAAAAGATCGAGAATCGCGGGTCACTTGAATCCGACCCGCCGGCGCGCGGGTCACTCCAATCCGACCCGCCAATTTGCAAGTCACTTCAATCCGACCTGCCAATTTGTAGGTCACTCCAATCCGACCCGCTAATTCGCAGGTCACCCAGATCCGACCCGTTAATTTGCAGGTCACTCCAATCCGACCCGCCAATTTGCAGGTCACTCCAATCCGACCCGCTGATTTGCAGGTCACCCAGATCAGACCCGCCAATTTGCAGGTCACTCCAATCCGACCTGCCAATTTGCAGGTCACTCCAACCCGCCCCGCCGATTTACAGGTCACTTCAATCCGACCCACCAATTTGCAGGTCACTCCAATCCGACCCGTCGATTCGCAGGTCATCAAGATCCAACCTACTAATCCGCAGGTCACTTAGATCCGACCCTCCACTTTGCGGGTCACCCAAATCCGACCCTCCGACCTGCGGGACACTCAAGTATGACCCGTGTCAGGGTAAAGACAGAAGACGTAATGCATATGTTTCGTCGATCCCTTCGAGTTCCGTACCTCCGGCGGGGCACCGTGACAGCGTGGATTTGTCCCGATTCAAGATGAGGATAGTCGATCGCCTGGGTCCTTTGCACGAGAATCGAGGCAAAGTTCTGATCAAAGAACGCTTGGGTCCGATGACTGAACCCCGAGCGACTCGTCGAGCTGGGGGTCGTACACGCCCTCGCAACAATTTCAAGCCTTCTCATAAAGGGAAAACTCCAATTTCTACCCGCCTGGGGGTGTGTATCCAAAACCAAGAGCCTGTTGAGATCATGCGCTCCCAAAAGCGTAGTTCTAAACACGTGACTCTTGAGAATGCTAATAAAGCGGCAACTCCCCTGAAAGAAACGTATTCATCTGACAATGACAACGTTATACCAGGGGATTCATGTCAATACCCGATAGGTTGCTCCGGGCATCTGACCGATGAGTTGTACTATCGGGCTGGGGGTATGAACGAGTCTCGGAAGAGATATGCCCGAGAAACCAAATCTCACTGCCCGTGCGCCGAACTAATCAGGGCAATATTATCAGCGTGTAGCTGCCCCAAGACCGCTCCGCAGAGGGTCTCGGTATTCGAGAGGATCTTTAACAGAGCGACTAAGCCCAAGCCAAAACGTTTCTGTGAGAAACAATCGGTCATTAAAGGTGACGAACTTCCGGAAGTCACCATAAATATGACTGATAAGGGAAAGTCGGTTCAACCTTCTAGCTCCGACCCGCTTATATCACACCGTCTAACCCGGTTGCGATCGGGAACTATTAGACAAAGAGATTATCAGAGAATGCAGAGAGGGTTATCCTCGGATGATGAAGCATCAGATGCTAACTCGGCAATCGCTTCTGATAATACGGTATCCAGTTCGGGACAATCCCGTGAAGTGTTCATGATCAACACCAAGCAAATCGCTAAAATTCTTGAGGATGCTCTAACCAAGCAGAAAGAGGCATTCAAGATTGAAATGGAAATGACTATGCGGCGGATGAGGGAAGAATATGACCAACAAATCCGAGCTTTGTCAAATCAAATTGGCGAATCCAGCCGTCGCAACACTGCTTACCAAGCAGGTAGCGATTCAGATGTAGATGAACGCCTCAATACTGAGAATCCTCCCGTTGATCAGAACACTGGGGGTGGTCCCACTAAAGATAATAATACCAGGGGTGGTCCTGCCAATGATGACAATGCCGGGGGTGACCGTGTTATTCCTCTTTCAAATCGTCTGAGGCCCGGTACGAGTGAGGATGAGAAAATGAAAGATCTCGAGAGCAAAATCAACGCTTTAATGTCTGCTCGAGAGGTGAAAAGGACCGGCATTCCATGTCCCTATCCAAGAGAATGGGATTCGATCCCGTATCCGGCGAAGTTCAACCTGATTAACTTCACGCCGTTTGACGGGAAGGGTTCGCCCACACAACATCTGATCTACTTCAAGTCCCACTTGGGCATAATCTCTAGCAATGAAGCCTTGATGGTTCGGCCATTCGTTGGTGCCCTTCGTGGGCCGGCCTTCGATTGGTACCGCCGTCTCAAGCCCGGAAGTATTAATAACTGGGACGATATGGAGAGCTCATTCCTTGGTAACTTCTTTGATGACGACGATGAGGTATCCATCAGGACACTTTTCGATGAGAAACAAGAAGATAACGAGACAGTTGATGACTTCATCAAGCGCTTTCGAAATAAAGCAATGAACTGCCGAGATCCGATCACGGAGGACTTCATCCTCCAGACATGTCATAACAACCTATCTATTGAGATATTAGAAGTTATGGGAGTCGCACCGTCCAACACTTGGAAAGAGTTGAAGACGCACGGAGAGCGGGCCGAACGCTTCCTCCGAAGGAAGAAAGCCGAGAGGAGCCAACCGACGGTGAATCTTCCGAACTCAAACTTCGCCTCCCGTTGTAAAGGAAAGGCACATGCAGCGGTTGTATATATTAATCAGACATCGCAACAACAACCCCGAAGGCAGCAAAAGACTTCGGATCCGAGACTTCAAAAAGAGTACTCCTTCAAGGACGAAGATGTTCCGGCTATTTTCGAGTCCCTCCTTGAAAATAACAAGATCAAGCTACCACCTATCCCAGATCAGGAGGAAGCTGAGGAGGAAGCTGATAATGCTGCGGATCCGAAGTACTGTGCGTACCACAGGAGGATCCTTCATCCTACCAAGGCTTGCTTCGCTCTTAAGAATAGCATCCAAACCTTGGTTGAAGCCGGCGTTATATCGCTCAATTGAGCTGAATGAATACTCCGACAAGTATAAGAGTATAAACTGCTTCTTAATCCTCCGACCGATATAAGAGGTTAAACTGCTCCCTGATACTCCAATTGGTATATGAGTCTAAACTGTTTCCTACCGTTGATGGGAAGTTCCTGGAGAATTTTTAAATGTAATATTCTTAAGGATAACCCGATCATGTATCTGAATGCAATGATAAACCCAGTTTCACGAAGAAGCTGGGGTGGATGATTCATGTAATGGGGAGTTCCTGGAGAATTTTTTAAATGTAATATTCTTAAGGATAACCTGATCATGTAACCGAATGCAATGATAAACCCAGTTTCACGAAGAAGCTGGGGGTGGATGATTCATGTAACGGGGAGTTCCCGAAAGAATACTATATGTAATTTTCTTAGGGATAACCCGATCATTACAAACAAAGTGATAAACACTAAACCCTCACTGTGATTTCCGAACACTCTTTTGCTGAGACGATATTCGATCACTTCGGTGGATCAATCTTCCCTCACAAAACTCCTATTGGTGTTTGACGATAGATCAACCTTTCCTCACAAAATCCCCTACTGGTCAAATTAATTGATGGTGGGTCCACTATGATTTCTATCCCCCAATTCATGGCAATTTTCAAAGCTTGACGTGTTAAGTCCTGATCACTTAACATCAAAATCCTCCATCGAGTAGCTAGTACAAACCAGTATTTCTACTACTACTTGTATTCCACTCCCTTTGCTTTCAGGTCAAACCTATAAAAGTTAGGGCCAAAGCTAGATTCCCCTCTCGATTCCTTCTATGAACGAGAGGTCCACTTTCAAATTAAGCAATCAAACTTATAAAAGTTAGGATTATCTCCAACTTTACTTAGTCAAATCTGCAGATAGTTAGGACTAAGATTGAGTTATCCCTTTCGATAAACGAAAGATTTCCATCTTTTCCTTTTTTCAGCCAAACCTATAAAAGTTAGGATCGAAATCGGAATTTCCCCTCAATAAATGAGGAACTCTTTTCTTGGATCAAGCAACCAATCCTATAAAAGTTAGGATTACTTGAATCTTTCCGATTCTCGGAGTGGAGATCCCACTCCTAGTTTCATCTTTCCGGATTCTGGGGGTGGAGATCCCACCTCGAGTCTCCTTTCTAACTGGAGATAGAATATAAAATTGGATTCTGGGGGTGGAGATCCCACCTCGAGTCTCCTTTCTAACTGGAGATAGAATATAAAATTCTTCATCCTCAGTGTTGAGAGATAGAATATAAAATTCTTCCTCTTTCATTTCGGGTTCATCTTTGCCCCAAGAGAAGACAACACTTTTTAACTCCCAAAATCCGTGCCTCTTAGGTACGGGGAAGTTTATCCCGAATCCTGAGTA
The DNA here is from genome assembly GCF_001876935.1 of Asparagus officinalis. Taxonomy (NCBI): domain Eukaryota; kingdom Viridiplantae; phylum Streptophyta; class Magnoliopsida; order Asparagales; family Asparagaceae; genus Asparagus; species Asparagus officinalis. Next base: position 26,051 of record NW_017972570.1, read on the forward strand.
GGGATAAGTCAACGCCTAACACGCGTTGCCGGTTTAGTCTTTTACCGATTGAAAAAGACACCAAAATACAAGTCTGGGGTATTTTATCCCGAAATCTAAGTAGGGATGAGTCAGCGCTTAACCCGCGTTGCTGGGTGGTTCGTTCCCGTAAAAAAAACGATCGAGTCTACGTATTCAGCATCGTAGCAACAAAAAATCCGTGCCTTTTATGCATGGGGACTTTTGTCCCGAATCCTGAGTAGGGATAAGTCATCGCCTAACACGCGCTGCGGGTTAGTTCTCAACCGTAAAAAGAACAAAAGCCCACATATTCAACATTGTGGCAGGTCATTATTAATAACGCCAAAATCTGCGCCTTACACGCGAAGGGAATTTTATGTCGACTCCTAAATAGAGATAAGTCTACGCCTAACACGCGTTGCCGGTTTAGTCTTTTACCGATTGAAAAAAGACACCAGAATACGAGTCTGGGGATGTTTATCCCGAATCCTAAGTAGGGATGAGTAAGACACCAGAATACGAGTCTGGGGATGTTTATCCCGAATCCTAAGTAGGGATGAGTCAGCGTCTAACACGCGTTGCCGGGTGCTATATTCCCGTAAGAAATGGCGAAGTCTATGTATTCAAAATCATAGCACACAGTCTAGGAGAATTAACTCTCTTAGCGCAACGTTACATGTGAAACGGGTTTTAATAATTCACATGCTAGCCCGATTCAAACGGTAATCGATAAAGGCACATCAAACCCGTTGAAGGCTGGGGGTTTGCCAAAAATCCTAAAGCCTATGTCTAACACACATCGCCGGTTTAGTCTTTCACCGACTGAAAAAGACACCAGAGTCTAAATCTGGAGAATTTACCCCGAAGCCTAAGAAGAGGTAAGTCAACGCCTAACTCGCGTTACCGTTTAGTCTACTCACACGAGAAAAACGAAGCCTACGTATTCAAAGTCATAGCACCAAGTCTAAGTGAATTAATTCTCTTAGCGCAACGTTATGTGCGGAACGGATCCAAAATAATCCGCACACTAGCCCGACTCAAACGGTAGTCGGTAAAGGCTCATCAAACCCGTTGAAGGCTGGGGGTTTGCCAAAAATCCCACAAGTATTATGGTTGATTATTCCATACGGAGTAAGACATCATAATAAAGGAGACATAACGAATGAAAAAGACATATCTTCTATTAATAAAATTGAGTTTGTAGGTACAAGAGTTACAATCAATCTACATGAAGTTTGTGACTACGGACTTGCTGTTTAAGTTTAGTCAATTCCTCTGTATAAGTTCGCTCAAGCTCACACTGCAATGCAACCTTGAAGGATTCCTTGGTGAGGGATAATGTTTTCACAGCCTCTTGTTTGATCTTGGCTAACTTATGTTTCGAGAGCTCCAATTTTTCGGATATCACAACTTGTGAACGCTCCAAGTCATCCTTCACCATCCCCAAGATAACCAAGGCCTCCATTTGATCCACCCGACTTTGTTGTGTTTGAATCTCAAGTCCAGTAGAAGCCCGAGTGTCGCGCCATGCTTGTAGACGAGATTCCATCCGGATGGCTATGTACGTTGAAGTACCGGCAGTCTTCAACTCTTGTAACCGTCGAAATTCGCGCTCTAGCCGGTCCAAATCATCGACATGGCTAGTCTGCAACAAAGACCAACAGCTCAGTTAGATCAAGAATCAAGATCTATGAATCAGAGCTTAAAAGAAAAATTATGAATCTTCAACTGAAATTCTACAAGACGGAATTTTTCAATTAAAGGTCCAATTAAACCTATGCGGCATCCTCTATTCAAGTTAAAGTGAGAGGAAAATCAAATATACGGGTCAAGCAAATCAAGCACCTCCTACATAGCTCACAGAATTACTCGAAATCAAAGCGTGGATGTTGACTTAAGTTTTTAAATCATACATGCATATATACATGAGTATGAACAAGAATTGAGCGGTATTAAGTCATCTACACAACCAAATACCCCAAGGACTTAATGTTGACAAGGATTCGAAACTAAAATTCCAAGGAATTCAAACCAAGCTTATATGCAAATTTGGATCCAAGTCAATTCTCGGCCCTACACATGTACAAGTTCAAGGCATATACAAAGGCTCAATCATATACAAGAGTTCAACCATATGCAAGAGTTTAATCATATGTACAAATTCAAGGCATGTAAAGTTCTCGAGCCATACACAAATTGGGATTCAAGTTATTTCGACCACTTACAAGTTTGGATTCAGTCACATCGAGTTCAATCATGTATAAATTCGAAATATACAAGAGTTCAACCATATACAAGGATTCACATATACATGAATTCAAGGCATATAAAGTTTTCGAGCCATACGAGTTCAATCATGTACAAGTTCGGACCATACAAGAATGCAATCATATACAAGAATTCAGTCACATACGAGTTCAATCATGTACAAATTCGAACCGAACGTGAGTTCAATCACATACAAATTCAGTCACATACAAATTCAGTCACATACAAAATCCAGCCATGTACAACTGAGTTCAGTAAACTCTCTGGTATTGAGCTACAACAAGGGGGACGAAGCTTTCGTGTTGGTTCAGTTCGATATAAAATGGATGCTTCCAAATCGACTCTAATAACGATACAGAATGACCAATCACCAGTTGCTGATGACAAGCAAATACAGAAGAATACTGTTGCTCCAAAGAGATTGTTAATTGGCAATAATGAGTATGTTCGAGTAGTGAATGGTAATCAACTAGTTAGAGAGGAAAGAATGCCAGATTGTTCATATTTCTTACAAGGACTCTGCACAAATATAAGTTGTTCTTATCAACATGTGTATGTAAATCCCCAAAGCTTCCGTTTGTGATGGGTTCCTCAGAGGATATTATGCTGATGGCGATGAGTGCCACAAGAAGCACGGTTATGTGTGCCCCCTCTTTAAAGCTACAGGAATCTGTCCACAAGGATCTAAAAGCAAACTTCATCATCCTAAGAGCAGAAAGAAGTCCAAAAAGAGGAAACACTCTGAAATTCAAAACAGTAACTTCATCATCCTAAGAGCAGAAAGAAGTCCAAAAAGAGGAAACACTCTGAAATTCAAAACAGTAGCAGGAGGAGATACTTCAGCTCGAAGAAAGAAGTCCAAAAAGAGGAAACACTCTGAAATTCAAAACAGTAGCAGGAGGAGATACTTCAGCTCGAAGACTATCAGGTTCAGTAAACTCCCGCACGAGTCAAGCAAAGTCTTGACTCCGCTCAAATCCAAGCCCAAGAACGACACTCAGGTTCAACAAGAACTCAGTCGGTCAACCATCAACCCCCAAATTTTTTTTTCTTCGCCATATACAGGTCCAGCAAAGAATTTTCGGCCATCACCAACCATCAAACCATGGGTTCAAAGCATGAATTCGAAATAGCAGTGATCAAGCACATAAAAGATTTCGGCCACCATTCAAAACCCCAAATCAAATTTTGGTTTTCCCCCAAGAATTTCGGCCAACACAAGCCATGCTCACCAAACTCAACAAAATTTCGGCCATGGGTGAGCTCATCCAAAATTCGGTTCTTTCCCAAGAATAAATAGTTGAGGACTGCAGTATCAAGTCATGAACACAACAGAAGCCAAAAATTCGGCCATTGCATAAAGTTCAACCAAATTTCGGTTTGTTGCCCAAATTCAAAAACTAGGGTTTTATTCATTGAATCAAAGCTTAGAGAATTAGCTAAAATCAAAGCAAGGGAATTGAAACCATGAAAGAAGACTTACCCAAAGTTCTGAAGCTTGAAGAGGAGAAGAAGACTGCCGATGCTCAGGTCCAAATCAAAATCGCCGAAACCCTCACAAGCTCGGTTGGTTGTGGAGAGTTCAAAGAAGAAAGAGGAAATAGGTAACTTAAGGAGGAGGAGTTTTGATTCGTTTGGAATTCTTGAGGAAGAGGAGCTCTTGAGGGGTTAGAACTCAAGAAGAAACCGAAAATTTTAGAGAGAAGAGGAGTCTGCCGGATGGATTGGAAGAAGAAGAATCAGATACAAAAAGAATAAAAAGGGGGGGGCGGGGGGGGGGGGGAGAGAATCGGGATTTATTGGTCTCTCTGACTGCGTTCCGCGGGTCGGACTTGTGTCCGACCCGCGTGCTCGCGGGTCGGATTAATCCGACCCGTGATCACGCGGGTCGGATTCATCTGACCCGTGTGAACGCGGGTCAGACCCAGTTCAGGGCTCGTTTTGCTGTATTTTTGCCGGATTTTGTCCGTTTTCGAAATTTTTGGAATTTAACCTCATCTCCCGGATAATTCCACGGAGTTTTCACTCATATTTGGAATGTTCAGAGTTCGATTTCAACTCCCGGATAATTTTGCGGTATTTTCATTCAAATTCGGAATTTTCAGAGTTTGATTTCAACTCCCGGATAATTTTGCGGCATTTTCATTCAGATTCGGAATTTTCAGAGTTCGATCTCAACTCCTGGATAATTTTGCGGCATTTTCATTCAGATTCGGAATTTTCGGAATTCGATTTCAACACCCGGATAATTTTGCGGCATTTTCATTCAGATTCGGAATTTTCAGGGTTCAATTTCATCTCCCGAATAATTTGGCGGCATTTGGGGCTCGTCGGAATGTTTCAGGCCCAATTTGATATTTTTTTGGGTGATTTCGCAGCATTTGGGGCTCGTCGGAATGTTTCAGGCTCAATTTCATATTTTTGGGTGATTTCGCGACATTTGGGGCTCGTATACGGAATACTTCAGGCCCAATTTCATTTTTTGGTTGATTTCGTGATATTTCGACTATTTTCAAAATATTCGGGACCCAATTTTATATTTTGGGTGATTTTGCAATATTTTCGCCTACTATCAGAATATTCGAAATCCAAAACTCCAATTGGCGACCACGAGTCTAAACTGTTTCCCACTTTTGACGGGAAGTTCCTGGAGAATATTAAAACTGTTTCCCACTTTTGACGGGAAGTTCCTGGAGAATATTATGTATAATAATTCTTAAGGATAACCTGTCAACCTCCGACGGGTACAACGGGAAGTTCCTGGAGAATATTATGTATAATAATTCTTAAGGATAACCTGTCAACCTCCGACGGGTACATGAGGTTAAACTAATTCCCGAAAACTCCCAGGAGTACATGAGTATAAACTGGTTCTTCTCAGGTTAATGTGAAACCCTAAGGTCAACACCGGTCAACGCGTAGCCCTAGGTCAACGCCGGTCAACGCGTTGCAATGAGAGTCAACGCCGATCGACTCAAAACCCTAAGGCCAACGACGGTCAACGCGTAGTTCTAGGTCAATACCGGTCAACGCGTTGCGATAAAAGTCAACGCCGATCGATTTGAAACCCTAGGGTTAACGCCAGTCAACGCGTAGCCCTAGGTCAACGCTGGTCAACACGTTACGATAAAAGTCAACGCCGATCGATTCAAAACCCTAAGGTCAACGCCGGTCAACGCGTTGCAATAAAAGTCAACGCCAATCGATTCGAAAAGTCTACTCACCAAAAGTCAACTCAATGACTAAGGTCCTTTAACACCGACTGAAGGTGGGGATCCATCATATCCAAAGCATTTCAGACTCCTCTATAAAAAAAATGAGGCTGAAACACTTTGGAGGGGGTATCTGTAGGCATCTAAAATTGCCTATGAGAGCCCACACGAAACTCGAAGCAATGAATTGGCGAGACAAGAAGACTCACCTAAGCAGCTCGTGCGCGCCGGTCAACGCGCGTACGTCAAATCAGCTCGTGCGTGCCGGTCAACGTGCGTACTTCAAATCATCTCGTGCACGTCAACCAGCTCGTGCGCGCCGGTCAACGTGCGCACGCCAATTAGTCCGCACGCATCGATTAACACGCGTATATTAACTAAAACATGTTCGACGATCGGTCTTGCGGCGAAGCATACAAGTCAACAAATCGGCCAAACACGCGAAAAGAGAAAATCTCGGAAGAAAGGGAACATAAAAGAATGAGTCGGCAGAACTGTGCGAGCACAGGACGGAATAAACCGACCCGCGCAAGCGCGGGACGGATCAACCCGACCTGCACAAATGTAGGTCGGATCAATCCGACCTGCACAAGTGCAGGTCGGATCTGATCCGACCCGCACAAGTGCAGGTAGGATCAATCCGACCAGCGCAAGCGCAGGTCGGACTGATCCGACCCGTGCCGCGCAGTCTTGATCCCGAAACACGTTTTGACGGTTTTGATGCTATTTTTGTAGGTTTTATCTGTTCCAGGGGTTTCTAACTAACTTGATATCATCCCCAAACGTGGTTAGGCTATTGTTAACTGAAGATAGAGCCAAATCACTTGTTCTCATAAACGTGGTTAGGCTATTGTTAACTGAAGATAGAGCCAAATCACTTGTTCTCATCCAAATAACCGCTTCTGAAGCCCTATAAATATAGAGCCAAATCACTTGTTCTCATCCAAATAACCGCTTCTGAAGCCCTATAAATACAAGCCTAAGGCCTCTTTTCAGCGGGGACGAATATTTATCAAGACGTGGAGGTGTTGCTGGATTGAGGAGTCAAGGAGCACGAATTTCAGCGAAGGAAAATCAGATCCTGGCGAACTTCGCCATAAAGAAGGAGCTATTCGAAGGATCTGAACCCCGTCCGTCCGTCCCTTGAGATTAGGCTTGGTATTAAACTCGAGAAGAGCCCTGATTTCGCTTGGTCGATCTCAGCGCTTCAAATCAAATACTTCCTCGGTGAAGACGAAGCTCTGCCGAATTTTTCATCAACCGGATTAAGATCTAAGGTGGTCTACGGATAAACCCCGGCACATGCAAAGACACCCACGCAAGCAGAAGACCGATAAACGATCTCTGTGTTTGTTTGACGAGAATTGTATTTTTTTATTTTCATTGTGTAAAAGTCTTATAAAAAGACTATCTTTTTATTTTCATTGTAATGACCAAAGTTGTAATGAATACCGCAATGAATACATTAATTTTCGACGCAAACAGACGTGATTATTGGAAATAATGAGAAGATTAAGGTTGAAGGTATTGGAAGTGTTCGCCTCAAGCTTCACACTGGGAAGGTCGAAATTCTTTATCATGTAAGATATATACCGACATGTGGTGCTAATTTAATTTTATTGGGTGAGATGACATCACGTGGGTACAAGTATGTGGGTGAAGGAGAATGGTGCAATGTGTATAGAGATGGCGATTTGATTTTACGAGGGAGAAAGAGTAGCAATCATATTTGTTATTTAGATGGGCGATCCGTTATTGGTGCAGATTACTCTTTTCAGAATCTTGTCCACAAGGGAGAGATGAAGAACAAGTGAAGAGAGTAAGTTTTTCTGAAGTCGTTGAGATACTTGGAGATTTTTCTTCGAGTGGGGATATGTTGGGTATCTACTCCAACTCCAAGTTAGGATAGAGTTTTTAATTCTTTGTATAACTTCATGAGAATTAGATAAGGTTATGGATCTATCATAATTAGTAGTTTGGGTTCCATCATGATTGGGAGTTTGAATCTTATTCTAATTAGCAAGTTAGGCTAGAGATAGGGTTTTGGTTTCTCTATATTCCTTCTATTGTTAGAAGAAGAAGAAGAATAGAGAGAGAGAGGGTTTGACAGTCTTTGTCCATACAAAAGATTATAATTTAAAAGTGATAGTGTGTTGATTTTGATCCTGTGGTTTTTCCCTGTTGAGGGTTTTTCATGTTAAATCTTGTGTGATTTTATTTGCTGCGTTTGATGGCTTTTTTGGGGGGTTTTTGTGAGATCTAAAAAAAATCCCTTCAGTTACATACCTTCTTCGTGCCAAATAAGTCTCTGATAACCTCGCCAAAATTAATCACCAGTTGTCTCATTCAGACCTTCTTAATAAGTTCTTGTTAGGCTTAACTCTGATTTTGATGGGTTATACACCACTTTCCTCGCCACCGATATTATTCCCACTTTTTGCTGAGTTTCTTGGTATACTCTTACAACATGAATCACTATAACAATTATAGGAGAAATGTGTATCCTCCTTTAGGAGCCCCTTACCGAATGCGAATGTTGCCCATGTTGCTCATGATGGTCTCTCATAGTCAAGCCCTGATTATTCTCGCACCAGCTCCGACTCACCTCCTCATGGTCATAGTCAAGCTAAATCTCATACTCCACACGGTTTAGAGTTGTCCAACTATTTTGGTTACAGATGAAATCAAGACGTGGGCATGCTATTAAATATCAACTTTGCAACATGTTTTTCCATGGTGCGATGAATATTTTCAAAGGTAAAATCATGCTCATCAATTCTTAGGCTCCTCAAGCTCATATGGCATCTTCATCAATTCTTAGGCTCCTCAAGCTTATACGGCATCTTCTAGGATGACTTCTAATGACTATCATTAGTACACAGACTTTGATGCTTCATATCATATCACATCAGATCTTGCCAACTTGTTTCTTAATTCTAGTTATACTTGTTCGAACAGGTTCATATAGGGGATGGCTTAGGTTTGCCAATTTCATCTATTCGATCCTCTCTCATTCATAGTCATCTTTGTTCATGTTAGTATTTGTTTGTAAAAAACAAGATAGTCCCACATTGGAATTTTGAACATTCTTTTAGATGTTTAAAAGCATTGAATGCTTATTGGACTTTTAATAATGGATCAAAGTATAGGCTTCTAAACCCGCGTGCGGGTAGCGTGAATAATGCGCGATTTTGACGCGATTATTAGACGCACTTAGCACTTGGCACGCTTGCCGCTGCCGCTTAAATGTTCTATTTTTTATATATATTGAATATTTTTTTAAATGTTATTTTGAATTTTTAAAAAAATTATGAAAAGACAAGTGACTGTTGAAAATTGGCTGTTTGCTCCAATGGGTGTTTTGAAAAGTTATGACTGTTGGAAGCACCTTTTCAAAACCTATAAATAGTTTATGTTTTTAGATATCTATTTAATAATTTTCTTTTCTGAATCTTTTCGATCAAAAACTTCTGCAATATTACAAACTTGTTTCACAACGAATTAAGGAAAATTCCAGATTTGCTTATTGGAAATTTTATTTTCTGTTGTATCCTGGGAAGAAAATTTGCATTAACCCGAAGCAACTTTGAATATCAAGTGGGGGCAAATATTTCTTTAAGGAAAGCGTTTCACGCCTCAGAATTCTTGTCTCCTGCAATTTTAAAACTAACAGTTCATTTGTACTATCTGATCTTCTTCGTGTTCCTGATATTACTAAAAATCTTTTTTTCTGACTCTAAATTTACTCTTAATAATTTATATGATGTTGAGTTTCATCCATCATTTTTTCTTGTGATGGACAATTCACCAATCAAACTCTTTTCCATGGTCAACTTAAAGATGGTCTCTATTGCCTCAATAGTAAAGGTCTTCCTCCTCCTTTATCATTTCTCACTTCCCGTCGAGTAGCATTATCCACTTGGCATCATTGGCTAAATCATGCCTCCATGCCTATTGATAATGGGTATGTTTGTACCTTTTATGAGTTGGCAAAAGTCACACTTTGCCTTATTTTATATCTTCTTTTCAATCTACCATGCCTTTGGATTTAATACATCATGATATATGGGGTCTCCTATTTTATCTCATTTTAATTTTTGATACTATATTGTTTTTGTGGATGAGTTTTGTCGTTACAGTTGATTTTATCCTTTGAAAACTAGGTAAGAAATACTCTATGTTTAACAAGTTTTGTTTATATCTTGATAACATCTTACGTATAAAAATTAAATTTACAGAAAGTGATGATGCTAAAGAATTTTTATCACTGGGTTTCTATCATGAACTCTCATCTAACAGGGTTAGTCATCTTATCCTATCCACATGCCCATCAGCAGAATGACATAGCCAAAAGAAACCATCACCATATCATTGACATAGACTTGAATTTACTTGCTTAGTCTCAAACTGCTTCCAAATTTTAAGACACAACTTTTGAGTCATCCATTATTATCACTAATAACCTTCCATGAAGCGTCTTTGATCTCGTTCTGCTTTTGAGGTTCTTTTTCCTACAAAACTAGATTATTCTTTTTAAAGGTTTTTGGTTCGACCTTATCGACAAAATAAATTCATCTTGTTCTCAATTTTCATGAGGTGTTATTTTTCATGAATGTCAATTTTTAGTGTCCAAAATTAATTCATCTTGTTCTCAATTTTGGCATCTATCCATCATATCACTGACACTCTCACCTAAGCCATCCCCTTGCTTTTTACCTTAACAATGATAATTGCTTATCCTCACTAAGCTCTTTGCGGGGGCCAGTGCATGTTGCGCCATCTACCCCTTCAACTACATTGTGTACTTCTAACATGCCAGATGGCTACCTGATCCATCGAGCGTATGCTCCCCATTGCCATATTCACCCGACTCTCCCTTGGAGCCGCGCATACTACCGTCTTTATTGTCCCCACAACATGCTTACTCCAACAAGTTCTATTGCTCCTCCAGTTGTGCTCACGACAGAATAACATGGCTCCACTCGTGTTACTTGATAATAAGTACTGAGTGACGTTTATTGTCAAAGTTGTACATATTTTTCTGAGGCTAACCGTGATCCTCTATGGCGCACAACAATGATTGATGAGGATAGTGCCTTGATTGCTAATGTTACTTGGGAACTTGTACCTTCACTAACCTCTCAACATGTAGTTGGATGCAAATGGGTCTTCAAGGTGAAATGTCTTGTTGATGGCTCTATGGAGATGTGTAAATCCCACTTGGTTCCTAAACACTTCTCTCAACAGGAAGGTATTGGCTATGATAATGCTTTTAGCTAGTTTTGTTGTTAAACCTATTACTATTCGCATTGTTTTGTCTATTTCTCTATCCTCTAGTTAGTCTATTTGACAGCTCAGTGTTAAGAATGCGTTCTTACATTGTCATCTTGACGAGATTGTTTTATGAAGCAACCACTAGAAATTTTAAACTCTACTCATCTAAATCTTGCATGTTGCCTCCATCATTCTCTATACGGCCTCAAACAAGTTCTATAAGCTTGGTTTAGTTAGTTCAGTCAATTTCAAGATAGGCTTGTAGTCTCTCGGGCTGATTTCTCTCTATTTATCAATTGTACAACATCATATATATTGTGTTTCTTCTAGTTTATGTTGATGACATCATTTTCCCAAGATCTCTATCTTCTCCAATATCTAGCTTGATTTAGGTCTGCTCCACTACTTTTTAGGTATTGAGGCTAATCCCACTTCCACTGGTTTATTCCTCATAGAGTCTCAGTTTATTTTAGATATTTTATCCCGCACAAAATGACTGATGCTAAACTTACAGCCACACCATTAGCATGGGGTTCTCAGTTATCTCTATATGATGGTGATTTGTTTGATAATCCTTTAAAATATTACAGCGTAATCAGTTCTTTATAGTACCTAACATTGACTTGTCTTATTATCTCATTTGCTGTAAATCAAGTTTGGCAATTTATGTAGTGCCTATAGAGCTGCTATAAAATGTACCCTTAGGTACTTGAAATCAACTATTTTGATGGGTCTTCATCTCACATCAGTGTCTTCTACCTCTCCTCATGCCTTCTCCGATGTTGATTGGGCAAAAAAATCCAGATGATTGAAAATTAGTAAGCGGTTTTAGAATCCCTCGTAGCATAAATCTTCTTTCATAGAGTGCTAAGAAACAATTAATGTACTATAACAAGATCAAGTACGAAACCTGAATAAAAAGATTTAGCAAATGCTACCGCTGAACTAATTTGGGTTCAGTCTTTATTGAAAGATCTCAGTATCTCTTATCATCCTTCACCCACTCCCTAGTGCGACATCCTCAACACCATCTATTTTATAGCAAACCTTGTCTTTCATGCTCTCACTAAACATATTGAGATTGACTTTCATTTTGTATGCGAGTAGGCTGCCCATAATCTTTTGCATGTCTAGTTTTTGATGGAATTTGAAGAATACAACCCTCTACACAAAGAAAACTTTTATTGATAGAATAGAGAATACAATACTTGTTCTTACAAGAACACCTCACTTTCACACAACTTTTTATTTTGGTGAACACTCACACAAGCCTACACTACACACTCAAGCTTTCAAGCTTACTTCTTGCTTGCTTGCTTAAATGAGAGCCCAAGACCCCTATTTATAGTTGCTTAAGAGGGCTAGGAAGTGTGTGGAAGAAACAATCCTAGCCATACATTATTACCACATTCTACACACTTCTTCTTTCTACATCCTTCTACAATTTTCTCTTAAAAATATCTTTCTTCCACATTTTTTTTGAAGCTTCCATTGTATTGGGCTTAGATAAAATGGAATTGGGCTTTTATTTTCCTTGGGCTGAAAATAGATTGGGCTTTGTAATGGGCTGGAGTTGATCTTCAACACTCCCCCTCAACACCAGCTTTCATTTCTCACAAGTCCAAGCTTCTTCTTAAGCTTCAAAAATGTTTCTGTCTTTAGTGGCTTTGTGAAGATGTCAGCGATTTGGTCTTCAGACTTGCAATATGTCAGCATCACGGTCTTCCTTTTAACTTGATGTCGGATGAAATGATATCTTGTCTCTATGTGTTTGCTTCGTCCATGTGCTACCGGATTTTTGGCAAGTGCAATAGCTGACTTGTTGTCGATGAGAATCTCTGTCGGTGCTTCTTGTTGGTGTTGCAATTCCTTCATCAGACTCCTGAGCCATATTGCTTGACACGCACATGTCGATGCTGCTATGTATTCTGCTTCGCAACTTGATAGAGCGACGACAGACTGCTTCTTTGATGACCATGAGAATGTTGCTGATCCGATATTGAACATGTAGCCAGACAAGTCTCCCCCATAGTCACTGTCGGTGTAACCGACTAGTCTTGGATCTACACTTTGTGAGTAAAATAATCCTTCATTAATGCTTCCTTGAACATACCTGAGAATCCTCTTGGCCACCTTGAAGTGTTCTTGCCTTGGCTCCTCCATGAATCTGCTCACCAGTCCAACCACAAACATTATGTCGGGTCTTGTGATGGTCAGGTACCGTAGGCTTCCGATTAAGCTCTTATACAAAGTTGGATCAATAGAGATTCCTGGTGAGTCTCTCCTTAGCTTCACTCCAACTTCGACAGGAGTTGTAACTGGTTTGCAGTTGTTCATGTTGAACTTCCGAATGATCTCCTTTGCGTACTTTTTCTGAGAGATGAAGATTCCTTTCTCAGATTGCGACACTTCTACTCCAAGAAAGTATGACATTTCTCCAATGTCAGTCATCTCGAACTCTTCTACTCCAAGAAAGTATGACATTTCTCCAATGTCAGTCATCTCGAACTCCTTGATCATGTTCTTCTTAAACTCCTCGAACATTTTTGGATTGTTACCGGTGAAGATCATGTCATCCACGTAGAGACATACGATCATAATGTCTCCATCCTTCTTCTTGGTATAGAGAGAGTGCTCATGCGGACTCTACTGGAATCCGTTCTTCTGGAAGTATACATCGATTCTAGCATTCCATGCTCTGGGTGCTTGCTTCAGTCCATACAATGCCTTCTTCAGCTTGTAGAACTTGTCTTCTTGATTCTCCATCACGTACCCAGGTGGTTGCTCGATGTAGACTTCTTCTTCTAGATAGCCATTAAGAAAGGCTGACTTCACGTCCATCTGATAGATCTTCTACCGGTTCTGTGCTGCCAATGCGATAATGAGTCGAATGGTGTCGATCCTCACGACTGGTGCGAACACTTCTTCATAGTCAACTCCTTCTCGCTGGCTATAGCCCTTTGCAACAAGCCTGGCCTTGTACTTCTCGATTCCGCCGTCTTGATTTGTCTTTGTCTTGTATACCCACTTTACTCCAATGGGTTTATGGCCTTCAGGTAAAGAGGTGAGCTCCCATGTGTCATTTCTCTTGATTGCCTCAATCTCATCATCCATGGCTTTTCTCCACTTGTCTTCTTGAGCAGCTTCTTCATAGCTGACCGGATCACATTCTGCAAATAAGCAGAATAGTGTGTAGTCATCCATCATCTCGACAGGCTCTGTATCGTCATACAGATCTCTTAGGCTTCTCATCCTCCTTGTTACTCCCCCTGAAGAGCTTCCTTCACTTGAGCTAGATGATGATGATGTCGGCGTCGATGTTGAGGTTGATGGAGCTAGACTATTTGGTGGACTTTGTTCTGGTCTTCCAACCTCCTGCAAGTCATCATCATTATCTTCAAAGAACATACCTTTAATGTTTTTGTCTTCATCGGTCCATTTTCAATAATCTTCTTCATCGAACTCCACATCTCTTGAAATGATCATCTTCTTTGTAACTGGATTGTAGAGCTTGTATGCTTTTGTCCTCCTCTCGTACCCAATGAATATGCACTTTTCTCCTCGATCGTCCAGCTTCTTTCTTTTCTGCTCTGGGATGTGTGCATATGCAATGCACCCAAACACCTTCAGGTGGTTGACGCTTGGCATGATATTGCTCCACATCTCTAATGGTGTCTTGAACTTTACGCTCTTTGTCGGACATCGGTTGAGGAGGTAAACTGCACAGTCCACGGCTTCAGCCCAGTAAGTCTTCGGCATGTACTTGCTCTTCAACATGCTTCTGACCATATCAAGAATGATACGATTCTTCCGCTCTGCTATGCCATTCTGTTGTGGTGTGTAGGCGGCAGTGAGTTGATGAATTATCCCGTACTGCTTGTTGAAATTGTTGAATGCCTTCGAAGTGTATTCCCCGCCTCGATCTGATCGGAGCACCTTGATGTGGTACCCACTTTGCTTTTCTACCATCTCCTTGAATTCTTTGAATTTCTCTAGAGCTTCGGATTTCTCCTTCAAGAAATAAACCCATGTTTTTCTGCTATAATCATCAATAAATGTGAGAAAGTACCTATTTTCTCCAAGAGAGACGACTTCAAATGGTCCTGCAATATCTGTGTGGACCAATTGTAGCAGCTCTGTTGCTCTTCTTGACTTTCCAACTGCAAAACTTCTTCTATGTTGCTTGCCCTTCATACAACCTTCACATAGCTGGTTCGGATGATTGATTTGCGGCAATCTTTTTACCATTTTCTCATTCCACAGAAGATTTAGGCCACTGAATGCGAGATGCCCGAATCTCAAATGCCAGAGCCAAGGCTCATCCTTCATAATCATCTTTAAGCACTTGACAGGGTCAGCATGAATATTTAAGGTAAACAGTCTATTTTGAGACATGTTCACCTTTGTAATTACTTTATTTTTATTCTTGATAGTGAGGGCAAGGTCTTTTAGATGTATATCATAGCCTCTTTCAAGGAGCTGGCCTAGACTCAAAATATTATTTCGTAGTGCTGGAACATAATAGATGTCAGAGATGTACCTATTCTCGCCCGTCTTTGTCTGGATCATTATCTTGCCCTTGCCTTTCACTGGAATCTTTGACTGATCTCCAAAGGTGACATCTCCTTGTACCGTCTCGTTCAGCTCAGGGAAAAACTCCTTGATGCCGCACATGTGGTTACTGACACCTGAATCCAGATACCAGATATCTTTATTCTTGCTTTCACTCTCCTGGTACGTCAGCAAGACTGTTGAAGTGTCTGGCTGCTCCCTTTCTACAAAGTTACTTCTTTCTGCCACTTGATTTGATTTCTCTCAACGTTCGTAGCTGAGATGACCGTATCTCTTGCACTTGTAACACTGTGGCTGAGATTTGTCCTCCTGGTATTTTCTTCCTTGTCCTCGTCCTCGTGCGCCACGACCTCGTCCTCGATCAAACGATCGTTCATGATCTCCATTTCGATCTTGATTTTCATGACCTCCTTAGTACTGTCTCCTACGACCTTGTTGGAAGTTTGAACCACCTCGAAAGGAGCCTCTGCCTTTGTAGCCTCCACGTCCTCTTCGACTATCTTCTTTGATAGTCATCTTACTCTGCAAGGCTTGTTCTAGATTCTCCGTTTGATTTGAACTAATGTTTATATCTTGTTCATAAGCTTGCAGAGAACCTTGCAGCTCATCAATAGAAACTTCGGAAAGATCTTTAGACTCTTGTATTGCCGGAATAATATATTTGAATTTAGAGTCTAAAGTCCTAAGTATCTTCTCCATAATTCTTACATCATTAATTGCTTCTCCATTTCTCTTCATTTGATTTGTTATTGTCTGAACTCTACTAAAATAGTCTGATATTGATTCTGTAGCTTTCATCTTCAAATTTTCAAATTCAACTCTTAATGCTTGGAGGCGTACCTTTTTGGCTCTTTCCGCACCTTGATAGGATTTTTGTAAAATCTCCCATGCTTCTTTAGAGGATAGGGCGTTGGTAATCTTCTCAAACGCTGATTCATCTACGCCTTGGAATATTAGGAACAATGCCTTTTTGTCTCTTTCTAATCTCCTTCAGCTCACTCTTCTGTGTAGCGGTGAGAGTTGCTTCTGCTGCAGGTGACTCTGG
Organism: Asparagus officinalis; assembly: GCF_001876935.1. NCBI lineage: Eukaryota > Viridiplantae > Streptophyta > Magnoliopsida > Asparagales > Asparagaceae > Asparagus > Asparagus officinalis. The sequence continues at coordinate 42,422 of NW_017972570.1, forward strand.
TTCAGTGTAGCCATTCTCCACGAGCTCCCACAAGTCTTGCGAGCCGAGCAAGACTTTTATCTGGATACCTCAGTTGTCGTAATTGGTCTTCATCAGCTTCAGAATCTGTGGCTGGATCATGTTCGCCATCTCGTACACGAGCACCTTCGATTGGCCCGGCTAGATCGAACCTTGCTCTGATACCACTTTGATGGAATTTGAAGAATACAACCCTCTACACAAAGAAAACTTTTATTGATAGAATAGAGAATACAATACTTGTTCTTACAAGAACACCTCACTTTCACACAACTTTTTATTTTGGTGAACACTCACACAAGCCTACACTACACACTCAAGCTTTCAAGCTTACTTCTTGCTTGCTTGCTTAAATGAGAGCCCAAGACCCCTATTTATAGTTGCTTAAGAGGGCTAGGAAGTGTGTGGAAGAAACAATCCTAGCCATACATTATTACCACATTCTACACACTTCTTCTTTCTACATCCTTCTACAATTTTCTCTTAAAAATATCTTTCTTCCACATTTGTTGAGAAGCTTCCATTGTATTGGGCTTAGATGAAATGGAATTGGGCTTTTATTTTCCTTGGGCTGAAAATAGATTGGGCTTTGTAATGGGCTGGGGTTGATCTTCAACAGTTTTCTCCCTTAGCTGATCAACTGGTTGTTATATTTACCATGAGCCTCATCTCTTCTCGGTTCAAATGGTTATGTTTCAAGCTTCCAATCTAAGAGATCTCAGCTTGCTGAGGGCTGTTGAAGAGTTAGATACTGATCTCACTAGTTTCATAGTTTCTATAATTGCACATCACAGGGTTTGGATTTAATATTGATATGAAAGGATAAATACATGTGTTGCAGCTTCTCATTAGATTTTATAGGTGTAATTACCACTGCTCATTGGATTTCATAGCTGTAATTACCACTGCTCATTGGATTTCATTGCTCTACATGGATTTGATTTAGTGGGATATGAAGTTAGAGTAGTTGTTTAAAGATTGTTGTTGCTTCTTGTTAGTCTGTGATTATAACCCATTAGAGATATATACAGTTGTAAACCGTGTGAACTTTCTTACGTGTAGAGATACATATTCTTCCCTGTTATTCAAGCAGATAGTTATGTATCAAATCCTCTTTCTACCTTTGATTTTAGTTTGAATATTATATTTTATTATGATATCATTTTGAAGTCTCTCATGTTGTATCAAAACTCCTAAGCTCTAGGGTAAGTTGAAGGTTTGTAACTTTATATTATAGCATGAGGGTTAAAGAACTAATCGGTTTACAAATCTTTTTTCTCTCATCTAGTTAATTTTATAGTATTAGCTATCAAGTAGAGTCCAATATCTAACATAGCTCAAACAAAACCTATCTAGACTTAGATTATTTAAAAATCAGATTTGAATTTTCCCCACTATCAAAAAATAGTAAAGAAACCTCTACTTTTATCATAATTATTGATTTATTTAGTGAGTCATTGTGATTTGTCTTTGAGTGTAAAGCAGTAATGAGTGCAATTTTCGTGGGAGTATGATGAATTCTAGATTTAGAATGAATCACAACAACTCACTGGACAAATCAATGTTAGTAATTAAAAGTAGTGATCTTTCCACTACTTTTCTGGTAGCCGAGAGGATCCAAATCCACAAAAAACCACAATAATATTTAGCTCCTTGATTCACAACATACCTAGCATAATTAAGTAGAGATTAGTTGAGTTTAGAAAAAGTAAGAATGGAAAAAAGACATGCTGCTTGGATGTTATATCAGTCTATGTGTTGAGAGAGAGAGAGAGAGAGAGAGAGAGAGAGAGAGAGAGAGAGAGAGAGAGCGAGAGAGAGAGAGAG
>NW_017972570.1:44276-112929 GCF_001876935.1 Asparagus officinalis
AGAGATGCATGGTGGTGGATGACAGATAGAGAAGCGGGTACACATGGTGTTTTCGTCGAAAGTTACCTTAGTCATTGATTTCATTAAACTTTAAGAGTTACAAATGAATTCAAACAACAAAAGAATAAAAGATTACAACTTTCTTAAAAATAAACACAAGATCTGTTCGTCGTCTCTTGCTTGCATGGGTCTTTAGCCTGTGACGGGGATGTCGATATCCGTGGACTACCTGGCAATCAGATCAGGTCCAGAGCTTCGTCGATCCGCTAGGAGATCTAGAAATAGAAGCGCTTATCTCGACAAAAGCGAGATAATTGCTCTTCTTAGAATTACCACAACGGGATAATACTAAGGATTGGATTGGGTGATGTTAGATCTGACGACTTTCGATCTCTTGTGTTGAAGAACTCGATCACTCTTCAGTTCGGCAGGGCTTCACCAATTCTCTAAAATTCCAGATCTCCAAAAAGTGGGGACTCAGGGCTTCTATTTATAGGCACGGGACAAAAATTGCTTGGAGACACCTCAGGGTGTCTCAAACTTGGCTGAGACACCCTTGGGTGTCTCGGCCCTGGCCGANTCTCCACCTGAGCCGAGACACCCTAGGGTGTCTCGGCCTTAGCCGAGACACCTTAGGGTGTCTCGTTAGTCCGAGACACGCCGTTATGGTGTATTTGTCCGTTTCCGCTGTAAATCCTTCGTCCGAACTCGGATTTGAGTGATTCGAAGTGCGTTGGAAAGCCGACAAGGAGTTCTATCAGTTCCAATTGTTGGATTATCTGTAGAACGAATGAGACACGAAAGGCGTTGTTCCTTTTGTAAACATCGCGGGGCTCCCGATTAGCCTGTACCTTCGTTATTCCGAAATTCTGTTAGTTCACGTAATTTGTCGATTCACTTCAAACGTTCACCGACATCAAACGAACTCCTGTGAACCGGATTGTGATGTTCATCATCGTTCCTTAACACTGAGCTGTTCGTGGAGACCTATAGGCAATTTTCGATGCCTACAGATACCCCCTCCAAAGCGTTCCAGACTCGTTTCTTTTATAAAAGAGGCTGGAATACTTTGGATATGATTGGTCCAGCCTTCAGTCGGCGTAAAGGACATGCAGTTAGCTTCAACTCTTGGCTCCTTCGATTTTCGGTCTATCCAATGTTTTGACGAATAGCCGAAGTCCTTCCGGCGCTGCGTTTATCGCTTGGCCGTCGTCGAAGTCTCGAGTCTACCACCAGTGAGTTGAGTTTGGCTCGTGTTATTGAGTTGACTTTGAACTGACTACTTCTGTCACATTGTGCTGACTTAGGGTTTCAGATTACCGTATGTTAACTTTTTGTCACAACGCGTTGAGTGGCGTTGACCTAGGGTTACGCGTTGTCCGGCGTTGACCCCAGGATTTCGAATGTCGAATGTTGACTTTTTGGTCGCAACGCGTTGACTGGTGTTGACTTAGGGTTACGCGTTGACCGGCGTTGACCCTAGGGTTTCGAACGTCGAATGTTGACTTTTTATACTCATACGTTTGCTGGAGCATACACAGTTCAAGCTCTTAAGGCATTGGAGCACGGTGATCCCTAATGTCGGGGCTGCAAGACCAACTGTTAAAGCTGATTCATCTGCATGTGTGGATCTTATCCTGAGTTTGTTGGATGCTCAAGTCACGAGACCAACTAGTGGAGCTGGTGCGTCAATGACTCGTATTTATAGAATTTTTGGCAAATTCTCAGCCATCAACGGGTTTGATGAGCCTTTACCAACTACCGTTTGAGTCGGGCTAGCATGCGGATTGTTTAAGTCCGTTCCACATGTGACGTTAAGCTAAAAGAGTTAACCCTTTTAGTGCTACGATATTGATTACGTAGACTTCGTCTTTCTCCTGTGAAAAGACTAAACAGCGATGTGTATCAGACGTTGACTTAGGATTTTTGGCAAATCCTCATCCATCAACGGATTTGATATGCCTTTACCGACTACCGTTTGAGTCGGGCTAGCATGCGGATTGTTTAAATCCGTTCCGAATGTGACGTTGTGCTAAAGGAATGAACTCCCTTAGACTTGATGCTACGACTTCGAATACGTAGACCTCGCCATTGTTACGGGAACAGGCTACCCGGCAACGCGTGTTAGGCGCTGACTTATCCTTACTTAGGATTCAGGATAAAAGTCCCCAGAATCGGATTCTGATGTCTTCTTCAATTGGTAAAAGACTAAACCGGCAACGCGTATTAGGCGTTGGCTTATCCCTGCTTAGGCTTCGGGATAAAATTCCCCATGCGTGTGAAGCACGGATTTTGGCGTTATTAATAACAACCTGCCACAATATTGAATATGTGGGCTTTTGTCCTTTTTACGGTTAAGAACTAACCGGCAACGCGTATTAGGCGTTGACTTATCCGTTCTTAGGATTCGGGATGAAATTCCCCATGCATAAAAGGCATGGATTTTTGTTGCTACGATGCTGAATACGTAGACTCGGTCGTTTTTACAGGAACGAACCACCCAGCAACGCGGGTTAAGCGCTGACTTATCCCTACTTAGGTTTCAGGATAAAATACCCCAGACTAGATTCTGGCGTCTTTTTCAATCGGTGAAAGACTAAACCGGCAACGTGTATTAGACGTAGGCTTATCTCTATTTAGGAGTCGAGATAAAGTTCCCCGTGCATAGGATGTACGGATTTGAAGTTGAGAATTGCGTCTGAACCCAAAATGGAAGAGGAAGAATTTTATATTCTATCTCCCGGTACCGAAGAGGAGGAATTTTATATTCTACCTTCAGTTGGAAAGGAAACTCGAAGTGGGATCTCCACCCCCAGAATCCGGAAAGATGAAACTAGGAGTGGGATCTCCACTCCGAGAATAGGAAAGATTCAAGTAACCCTAACTTTTATAGGATTGGTTGCTTGATACAAGAAAAGAGTTCCTCATTTATTGAGGGGAAATTCCGATTTCGACCCTAACTTTCATAGGTTTGGCTGAAAAAGGAAAAGACGGAAGTCTTTCGTTTATCGAAAGGGATAACTCAATCTTAGTCTTAACTATCTGCAGGTTTGACTAAGTGAAGTTGGAGACAATCCTAACTTTTATAGGTTTGATTGCTCAATTTGAAAGTGAACCTCTCGTTCATGGAAGGAATCGAGAGGGGAATCTGGCTTTGGCCCTAACTTTTGTAGGTTTGACCAAGGAAGCAGTGGAAGTGGGGGTTTTGAGGCGATCTTACTAGTCCTAACTATTTGTAGGCTTGACTAAGTGAGATTGGGAACAATCCTTTATAGGCTTGATCGTTCAATTTGAAAGTGGACCTCTCGTTCATGGAAGGAATCGAGAGGGGACTTTGGCTTTGGCCCTAACTTTTATAGGTTTGACCTAAAAGCAAAGAGAGTGGAATACAGGTAGCAAAGAAAATGCCAACTCGTATTATCACTCAAAGGAGGACTTTAATGCTAGGTGATTAGGACCTAACATGTTGAGTCTGAGAATTGCCAATGACTGGCGGATAGAAATATTGGTGGATCCGCCGTCAATTGATCTGATCAGCGGATGGTTTGGTGAGGAAAGATTAACCTATCAGAGGATTGGATCTCATCTCACAAAAATAACTCATACGAGTTAGAGAATTTTGATAAAAATAAGAAGAAACATTCTGACATTCAGAGTTCGAACGTGGATTTCTTATTCATCACTTCTACAGTGATTGGGTTATCCCTAAGAATACCACGTGTGGTATTCTTCCGGGAACTTCCCGATACATTAGTTATCCTGAAGATACTAAGGATAGTATTTTTTTAGGAATTTGCCGTTTATCGGCATCATAAGCCGGTCGCCATCTTTGGTGACTAGGCGATATGCGCCACTCGAGTAGACTGTCTCTACTACGAATGGTCCCTCCCATTTGGGTTCAAATTTACCTTTCTTCTTGGAGTTAAGGATCATAGGCCGCCTTTCAGCTAGAACCAAATCCCCTTCTTTGAAGCTCCGTTGTCGAACCTTTTTGTCGAAAGCTCAAGAGATTCTAGCTTGGTAGAATTCGATATGCTGTTAAGCTTCTAAACGCTTCTCATCTAGCCTTTCAAGTTCTTCAAGGTGCTTCTGATGTTGCTCTTCGGTCGTCATTTGAGTCGCGAGGGCAATTCGAAGTGACGAGATTTGAATCTTCAATGGAAGAACGGCTTCACATCCGTATACCAGTGAATATGGGGTCGCTCCCGTCGGTGTGCGCACCGTGGTACGATAGGCCCATAGAGCCACGCCAAGCTTGTCATCACAGTCTCGTTTATTAGTTTTCACGAGTTTCGACAAAAGCTTTATGATAGTCTTATTGAAGGCTTCGGCCAATCCATTCGCTGTGGGATTGTAAGCTGTCGACGAGATGTCCTGAATTTTGAACTTTTCACAAAACTTGATAAATGCATTGCTGACGAATTGGGGACCGTTGTCATGTATGATTCGTCTTGGGACACCATGCCGATAAATGATATGGTGCTTGATGAACGCAATGACGTTGCTCGTTTTAACTTCTTTGAGCGGGACCGCTTCGGCCCATTTGGAGAAGTAGTCGGTAATTACCAGGATGAACCGGTCACCTTTGACTGACGGGGGGTTTATAGGACCAACAATATCCATTCCCCAGGTCTCAAACGGCCAAGACGTAACCGAAGGATGCAGGTGCTCCGGAGGTTGATGCATATAATTTGCATGTACTTGACACGCATGACATTTTCGTGCATACGCGACTGCATCACTCATCATGAACGGCCAAAAATATCCCATTCTTCTGATGCAGTCATAAAGCTTGGGGCCAGGTTGGTGTGCACCACATTCTCCTTCATGTGCTTCTCTAAGGACTTCTTCAGCTTCCTTAGTTGATAAGCAACGTGCTAGCAACCCATCGTACCCCCTGCGGTATAGCGTTCAATTCTCCGTATTATAGTAGAATCTTGGTGCTCTTCGTCGGATTGAGTCTCTTTCCTTCACGTCTTCTGGCAAGATTCCATGCAAGACGTAATCGATGATGGGGAAACGCCAATCTCGGGGCTCAAACTCAACTTGAGTTGAATGTGTTTCCTTAATATCTTCTTCTTCGCCATCTTCATCATAGATCGGCACTAAGAGTTGGTGAGTTCTTACTATAACAAACTGTTCTGTTTCAGGAGGCTGTGCCAGGGATACGGCTAATGCCGCCAACGCGTCTGCATAGGTATTTTGCAACCGTGGAATATGTTCGATAAAGAATCCTTCGAATGATTCTGCCATCTCCACTGCCATCTTATGGTATGGTATTAAATCCTGGCTTCGGACCTCATACTCTCCCTGAACTTGTTTAACTATCAGTTGAGAATCACCGAAGGCTTCGAGATACTCAACCCCCAGTTCTTTGGCGAAACTGAGTCCTATGAGTAATGCATTATATTCGGCTACATTATTTGAGCACGGTTCGGTCAACGAGTAAGCTCGAGGCATCATGTGTTTTCCTGGGGAAACTAGGACAACTCCAACTCCGGAAGAAATCTTAGGACTTCCAGGAGCACTTGCTACATTAGCTGCTCGTGAAGCGCCGTCGAAGTACAAACGCCATACTTGCTGGTGCGAAGTTGCGTTGACTTCGTGGGTTTCATCGGGTAGGTCGTCATATATCTCGGCGGAATCCGTAGTTGGATTAGCTGCCAGGAGATCACAGATGACCTGTCCTTTTACTGACTTCTGTTGCTTAAAATGTAAGTCGTATTGGGACAAGAGTAAGGCCCATTTTGCCAATCGCCAATTCATGAAAGCTGGTTGAGTCATGAATACTCGGACTGGGTTAACTTTAGAGATGACATAAATGGTCTGTCCAACCAGGTAATACCGCATCTTCTGAATAGCGAACACTAAGGCGAGGCATTCTCTCTCAATCATAGGATATCGAGATTCGGCGCCTACCATGGTTCGGCTTAAATAATATACCGCCTGCTCATGACCGTTATCGTCATCTTGCGCAAGTAATGCACTTAATGAGTGGCTCGTCGCCTTGACATAAATCAAGAACGGTTTGCCTGATTTCGGTGCGACGAGCACGAGAGATTTTGAAAGATATTCTTTAATACTCTCGAATGCCTTTTGACAAGCGTCGTCCCATACGAATGATACGCCCTTCTTTGTGAGCTTGAAGAATGGTTGGCATTTTCCTGAGAGGTTAGAGATGAACCGACGGATATAAGCTAACCGCCCTTGCAATCCTCTGAGCTCCTTGAGGTTTCTCGGAGGCTGCAATTCATTAATTGCCTTTACCTTATCAGGGTCGATGTGAATACCTTTGGTGGTGACGACAAATCCCAGGAATTTACCACTGGACATTCCGAGGAAAGACTTGGTAGGATTCATTTTCAATTGATGGGCTCGCATCAAGTCGAACATGGTCTTCAAGTCCTTAATGTGATCTTTCTTATCACGACTTTTCACGACCAAATCATCCACGTAGCATTCGACAGTCTTCCGAAGATGCTCCTGAAAAATCTTTGACATGGCTCGCTGATATGTGGCACCTGCATTTTTTAAGCCAAAGGGCATGACCGTGTAGCAGAAAACACTGATGGGTGTTCTAAACGCGGTATGCTTTTCATCATCTGGATGCATTTTTATTTGGTTATAACCAGAGAAACCATCCATGAAAGATATCCTCTCGAACCCACACGTATTGTCAATGATGACATCTGTGATGGGAAGGGGGAAGTCATCTTTTGGGCAGGCAGCGTTGAGGTCTCTAAAGTCGATACAAACCCTGATTTTCGCGTTCTTCTTAAGGACCGGGACGATATTGGCAAGCCACTCTGGATGTTGTTCTTCCCTCACGAAGCCCGAGTCAATAAGCTTTTTAACTTCGGCCTCGATTGCCTCCATCATTTGCGGACAAAACCGTCTTTGTTGTTATTTGATAGGTTTGACATCCGGCTTAATATTGAGACGATGCACTGCTACGTTTGGGTCGAGTCCTGGCATATCTTTGTAATTCCAAGCGAACACATCGATGTACTCCCTGATAAGAGAGATTAACTCCTCTTTCTCTTCCGGTGGGAGGCTATCGCTAATGAATATAGGCTTCGGATTATCTTCGCTACCCATATTCACTTGGAGTACTTGATCTTCGGTAGGAGGCTCCCTTTGCTCAAACCTATCGCCGTACTGCATGTTTAGGTGATGAACCCAAGGATCTTCCCAAGTCGGCATCTGATCGTCTTCCTCTATTGTGGTAGGATCGACCGTAACCATGTTCGACATTAACTTTTTGAACATTTCACCAATACTAGTGTCGGAATCCCAAGCTGAGGAATCAGAAGAGTACCCGTTTCTAGCTTTGTTAGCAATTTGATCAATGACTTGCCAGCAACATTCGTCGTCGGATGAGGAGACATAACCTAAACCTCTCTTATGGCGATAATTATCATCGGGTTTTCCTTTTGGTACATAGGCCATTCGAGGTGGAACCCGCGGACCTCGACCAAAGCAAAGACCCTCTCCTAATGTGAAATCATATCCATATTTTTCCATTAGATCACGTGCTTTTGCGTTATATCTAAATAGATGAGGGGCAGGTTTATCTTCATTGTCTTCTTCTTCCAAGAAGTGGTCGGGTATCGGAGATTTCCTTCCTTTACCGTAGACGACCTCCTTTCCACCCCCTGTCCCTGCGGGGATGACAAGTGTCGTTCCGCATGGATCTTGTACCTGCTTTTTCGTCATGCAAAATGATTGAAGTGGCATATACAATTCAGGGTTATCATACAATTCTTTAGTAATATTATCCAGACACATAGAGTACTCTAAATCATCGTTTATTGATAGTTCTTCGGCAAGTTGCCAGTTACAACTACTTTCCGATGATTGTTCATCGTCAAGATTGATTACAATGGGTACAATATCATTAAGTACAAAACCACCATCATAATCAAACCCAACTTCGGTATCAGCTTCATCTCCACTGTCCGTTCCTTGGGTCGATGGTTCAGTATCGGACTCGGCGCCGTATAGAAGGGAATCAGTGAAATAGTTCTCCAATCCCTTAAACGGTTGCTTATCCACGACCACCGTCTTGACTTCATTATTTGTGTCCACATACTTGAGGCACTGATGAAGAGTTGACGGGACTATCAGATTACCGTGGATCCAAGGTCGACCTAACAGTAGGTTATAGGATGTTTCCGCGTCAATCACGTAACAAGTGACTTCCGACTTTAAATCCCCGATCTGGCACTTTATCCGAATCTTTCCCAAGGGTCTGGACCCACTGGTGTTGAATCCGTAGATCGTAGTGCCCGTGGATGCTAGCTTACTTGCTGGTATTCCGAGATTATGCATCAATCGGAATGGCATGATACTGACAGCGGAACCCGGATCGACTTGGATCCGGTTGACAACGCTAGAGCCAATGTGGCCGGTGAAATACAGAGGCCGATCATGCTTGGAATTTTTCGTCCACATGTCTTCTTTGGTGAAAGAGATGCAGGGAAAACGGTGCGCCGCGAGATTACAATGTTGAACTGACGGCTCCGTTTCTTCAGAAGACGGCTTAATTCGAGTCAAGAAAGCTTCAGAGTCACTCAAGGCTTCTTGTAACGCTTTCCTTGTGTCCTTTGAAAGACGCAATAATTCGTACAGGGTTATCCTAGCTGGTATATTAGCTAATTGCGCCATGATGTCAAAATAAGGGGCGAGAGCTTGAATTTCCCGGTTTGTCTCTCCCAATCGGATGATTGAATCGAGACTGCCTCGGGTTTTGGACTTCCTGGTGTAGAGGCTCTTTTCCTTTCTCCTTTTGCTGGACTTTCTCCATAGCTACCGGTGTTGGGGGAGTTGCGACAATTCCTAGTTCTGCTAACGTCTTTGAGGGAACGGTTTTGGTTGCCCCCTGCTTAGCCAGTTGCTCAGAAGCATCCGGATATTTGTAGTGATATTCATTCCCGCTCCGGGTTACAAAGGAGCGGGAAGGCTGGAATTTTATCGTCGTCTTCTCCTGGAATAGCAAAAGCTCCATAACAAAACTTGCCCTTTCCTTTTGACCTTTTCTTGGAAGAGGCTCCAGTCCATTGTTCATCTCCAATCAAATCTGGATGAACCCAAATAATCTCACCATTCGGGGCTGTGTGTGGTACAAGTCCTTTCCGACGCTGTTTGTGAGGATCATCGTTCACGGTCTTCACTGCTGCATTTATTACCGACTCATGCTGGAACCAATTCAAGGGAACAGAACCGAAGCTAATCGATACTGCGTTCTCACCCACTTTCTTCTCCTTAGGTTGCTTCATAGTGATGACCCCAACATCTATTAAAGCCTGGATCTTGTCTTTGAGGGCGTAGCACGCCTTGGTAGGATGGTACACCGCTCTGTGAAATGCGCAGTATTTTGGATCATTAATTCTTTTAGCATCTTCCTGATCCCGATCCTGGACCGGAGGTAATCCTGGACCGGAGGTAATTTGATCTTATTATTCTCTATGAGGTATTTGAAGATGCCGGGAACTTTATCCTCTTTGAACGAATAGACTTTTGGGAACTTCGGCTCCGAGGCCTTTTGCTTCTGGGGCTATTGTTGCCACCTAGATTGTTGAGGCACCTTTTGTTGTTGCTGTTGCGGTTGCGCTTGCACCTCGAATGTTTGGTTTGCGTCCACAGCATTCGCTTGTGCTTTTCCCTTACCCTTAGGGGCAAAGTTCTGTTGCGGAGCGTTATTTGTTATTTGACCTCTTTTCGCTTTCTTCCTTTTAAGGAATCTTTCGGCTCGTTCCCCTCGCACTTTCAAGTCCTTCCAGGTCTTTGGTGGTGCCATTCCCATAGCTTCGAGGATGTCCAATGAAAGATTATTGTGACAGGTCTCGAGGATAAAATCTTCGCTGACCGGATCCCTGCAGTTCATCGCTTTGTTTCGGAATCTCTTCACAAAGTTTTCGACTATCTCAATATTTTTCTGCTTCTTGTCAAATAGTGTGCCGATCAAAATCTCGGTGTCGTCGTCGAAGAAGTTCGTCAGAAACATATCTTCCATGTCATCCTAACTGCTAATACTCCCCGGTTTTAGGCGACGATACCAATCAAAGGCTTCTCCGCGAAGAGTGCCAACGAATGACCGCACCATTAAGGGTTCATTCCTGGAGATTATTCCTAAGTGAGACTTAAAATATATCAAGTGTTGGGTAGGGGAACCCTTTCCATCAAATGACGTGAAGTTGATTAAATTGAACTTTGCCGGATATGGAATTGATTCCCACTCCCTTGGATATGGACATGGTATGCCGGACCTCTTCACTTCTTGAGCATTCATCAATGCGTTGATTTTTCTCTCCAAGTCCTTCATTTTCTTGTCTTCACTCGTATCTGTCTTCACTCGTATCTGTCTTTGAGTGGCTTCGGGGAGAGGTAACGTGGTCTTCCTTCGCATTATCGTCCGAGGGACCGCCTCTGTTATTGTTGTTGACAGGAGGGATATTTATGTTAACATTATCCTCTTCCCGTTCATTCTCATCTTGATTCGGATTATTGCGACGACTGGGTTCTCCTTGGTGAGTTGTCAGTGCCGCGATTTGCTGGTCATGCATCTCTCTCATTTGCTGCATGGCCATCTCCATCTCGAACTTGAATGCCTCTTTCTGCTTAGTCATGGCCTCTTCAAGCATCTTGGTTACTTGTTCGGCGCTGATCATAAGTGACTCGTAGGGTTGTCCCGCACTAGATGCCGTGTCATCGGACGCTATAGCCGAGCAGGAATCTGAACCAGTATCTGACACCTCTTCTTCCAAAGGAAGTCTCTTTTGCATCCTTTGGTAATTCTTTCGCCTATTGGTCCCTGATCGCAATCGAGTCATACGCTGGGATACTTCGGCAAACTGATCTGGGCTAAAGTGTCGTGTCGATTTCCCTCTGCCGGTCATATTAGCAGACACTTCTAGGAATTCGTCCTCTTGGCGGACAGGCTTCTTCCTACGGAAGCGCCTTGGCTTGGTCTCGGACGTTCTGGTGAAAATTCTCTCGAACACCGAAACTCTCCTTGGGGCTTTAGAACAGCAGCATTCTGACAATACCACCTTGATTATGTTGGCACACGGACAGTGAGACTCCGTGTCTTGAGCGTCTCTCTTTCGAGACTTACCCGCACTCCTGGCTCTATAGTACAACTCGTCAGTTTGATAACTGGAGCAACCCATAGAGTGCTGGCATGACTTCCCAGGTATACACCATCATCATCAGACGAATGTGCTTCCCTCTGGGGATATGACGCTTTATTAGCGTTTTCAAAAGTCGCACGTTCAAGTTTACGCTTCTGCGAGCGTGAAAACCTAACGGGCTCTTGAACTTCGACCCGCAATCTAATGCGGTAGGTAACAGGGGCTTTCCCTCTGTTATCTTTCTTAGGAGGATTGGTACGACCCCCAGTCTGGTTTGTCGTTTGGGGACCTTTCAACGGTCCTAATCGATCCTTGACAGGTGCTTTACCTCGATCTTCCGTTAAAGGACCGAGACGACCTTTCAAAGGAACTCTGGATCTTGCAGGACCCACGTTCTTACTTGGCTCCGCTGGAGGTGCGGAGACAGGGGAAACGGGATCTGAATTTAAAGAAGGTTGGACGATAACTCTGTCCACTTTTGTCTTAGGTGCCGGTTTTGTCTTTGGCACCCACACTTGCTTGTGTCTAGGCGGCTTCTTGACCGTCTCTTCTTTCTGCATCTCTTCCGCTTTCTGCAGAAGGACTCGGGCATGCGCGAGCAATGCGCAGCGTTTCTTGATTCTCTCCTCGAGAGTGGAGCGATTCTTCTTGACGCGGACCCATTCGTTTGTCTCCGCCTTAGAGGAGATGTTGGCGGTTCACCGTTGTTGTTCTTGGTGCTGCCTTGATTTCAAGTCCTCAGTATAGCGGACTCCGTCCATCGACTCTGCAGCCTTGGCCAATTGTCGAGCAAGGCGTTGACGACGTCTTTGGCACGCCCTCTTCGACAAAGCTGGAGCACATTCAACAGTTACCTTCACAGCGGAGGGGATGTCCGGATCTACAGCTTTGACCTCTTTGGGTGCTGCAGGGACGCCACGGGGCACGGGTGCGGTAGCGGTGAGGGGATCTTGGATCTTCAATCCTGAGGTCCCGCGAGCGTTCTTGGAAGAGGAGGTCTTCCTGCACCCGTTTGGAGAGGCGGATCTAGAGGAGGAGGAAGAGAGATACTCTTCAAACTTCTATTGATCGAATTCGTATTCGATCTCTTCATTCACCCGGATCTTGAATGCCGGTTGCGTCACGACAGCCTCGGCAATGAGGCTGTTGGCTCCCACTGTGGTCGCCAGTTTGTTTTCGTCGAAAGTTACCTTAGTCATTGATTTCATTAAACTTTAAGCGTTACAAATGAATTCAAACAACAAAAGAATAAAAGATTACAACTTTCTTGAAAATAAACACAAGATCCGTTCGTCATCTCTTGCTTGCGTGGGTCTTTAGCCTGTGACAGGGATGTCGATATCCGTGGACTATCTGGCAATCAGATCAGGTCCAGAGCTTCGTCAATCCGCGAAGAGATCTAGAAACAGAAGCGCTTATCTCGACAAAAGCGAGATAATTGCTCTTCTTAGAATTACCACAACGGGATAATACTAAGGATTGGATACGAGTGATGTAGATCTGACGACTTTCGATCTCTTGAGTTGAAGAACTTGATCACTCTTCAGTTCGGTAGGGCTTCGCCAATTCTCCAAAATTCCAGATCTGAAAAAATGAGGGTCTGAGGCTTGTATTTATAGGCTTGAGGAGGTTTCGGGCGGTTAAAACCGCATAAAGGCCCATTTCTATATTGGAGACACCCCAGGGTGTCTCCACCTGAGCCGAGACACCCCAGGTTTCGGGCGGTTAAAACCGCATAAAGGCCCATTTCCGTTATGGTGTATTTGTTCGTTTTCGCTGTAAATCCTTCGTCCGAACTCGGATTTGAGTGATTCAAAGTACGTTGGAAAGCCGACAAGGAGTTCTATCAGCTCCAATGGTTGGATCATCTGTAGAACAAATGAGACACGAAAGGCGTTGTTCCTTTTGTAAACATCGCGGGGCTCCCGATTAGCCTGTACCTTCGTTATTCCGAAATTTTGTTAGTTCACGTAGTTTGTCGATTCACTTCAAACGTTCACCGACATCAAACGAACTCCTGTGAATCGGATTGTGACGTTCATCGTCGTTCCTTAACACTGAGCTGTTCGTGGAGACCTATAGGCAATTTTCGATGCCTACACATGGTACACATGGGCTCTGAAAGTACCCTAGATGGGGGGGGTTGAATAGGGTATACGCTAATCTAATCTGATATTGATGCTAAATTAAAACTTATTAACCTTATAATATGATATGCAAGATAAATATACAAGGATAATAAGAGAGAATAGGAGATATACACAATGAGACAATAATAGTGCGTCAAAACAATCGCAAACACAATGATATGATCACGGAGTTCAGTCAACCCTCGACCTACGTCTCCGCTCCTCACCTCGAAGAGATTCTCCATTATCTCAAATACTACACCATCAATTTTTAAAGCTCACTGAAAACTTTTATAATCATACGTTGTCAATTCTACAATACACTCCTCTAAGTGTTGACCTACCCGTGTCACCTTCCTCAAGTGCTTAGAATTACTACATCTCCCTAAGCTTTTACAACCAAGCCACTTCTCTTGGAATTGACCCCGGTCTCTCCCAATTACTCCTCTAAGTATTCTTGTATATTACAACGTGTTCTCTCAATGTAAGTACAAAAACAAGATTTTTTCTCTAATACAAATGAGAACGAAATTTAAGCTCTCTCAAAGATACATTCTCACAACCCAAATATACTATATGTGAAATACTTAAGCTCAAGTGGTTGTGTGTGTGTAAACAATAAGTAAAAAAAAAATTAAACTCAATTAAATCTAGCTTGTATATATATATATATAAGAATCAAAATAAAACTTAAGCTAGAGAATGAGTTTAGAATAACTTCTCTAAACAAAGTGGTATGAAGATTTGAGGTAAAAACTCCTCAAGGATGAAAATGAAATCCTCCTCTTTGTGAAACTTTCTTCACATAAACAAATACACCAAAACTTAGAAATAAATTCATGTAAACACTCTTGAAACTCTTGTAAAAACTCTTATAAAAAACTAAGGCTTAAGGGGTATTTATAGCATTAAAAACAAAGCAGCCAAAAAATTAGCCGTTACAAGAAAAGTAACAATCAGTCCACTGGTCAAGTTCATCAGTCGACTGATGAACTAGCCGTTGGATGAATTATGGAAAATCAACACACCGTTGGTCGACTGATGAACAAAATCAGTCGACTGATAATATGTAATTGGTCGACTGATTCAAAGAATAAGTCGACTGATAAGCCTAAAAAATCATGCTAAAATTTCACACTGGTCGGTCGACTGATGGAACCCATCGATCGACTGATGAGAGGTTATCGATTGACTGATTGCTTGTAATCGGTCAACTGATAAGCTGACATTCTAGACACTAAATTTTTCAGAAAACTTAATTTTGTAAATTCAATTTAACATAACAAAACAATTCCAAAATTAATAAAACTTGGGGAAATATTTATATATATAAATATGAACATGTTAGAGAAGAAAATTTTCAAATTGCATTTCCCATTTATGAAAATACAAGTATTTTGCAAAAAACATCAAAAATATAAAATTGCCAAAAATTGATTTTGATGAAATCATTCCAAAAAAGTTTAGAACCACTTTTCAATAGATTTATAGACTTGAGAAAAGATATAAAATATTATCGTTAAGTCTATAATCCAAAAACGGCGATAAATAAAAAATAAATATGTGTGTGTAATTTGAGCTTTAAATATAACACATAAAGTAAATTAAGCCTAAACTACAATACTATATACGCAAGCAATTTGATATTCAATATGGCTTGATCTTGGTAGCGGATGAAGCGATAATGTCGTTTACTTGAATTGCGACGGCTTCATTCCAATTTCCTTCCAACTCTAAGATTATCATTGTTATGCTCAAATCCAACCTGAATGCATGTTAGATGAAAACACAATGCTAGAAACCAAGATTAGAAATTATTTGTAAATCATCAAAACAAGATTTGACAATAGGCTCATAAACATGCGACCTAACAATCTCATGCAAAAAAGTAATTATGGATGCTCACTCATTTCTATCACGCTTCATTAAGCTTTGTTCCCTAAATTTCTTACCTCTAACAATATTGTTAGCATTCTATATTTGTGTAAAAAAGGCCCCATGTATATTCAAGCTTGTTTCTGTGATGAATATAATTAAGAGTTGCTAGGGTTTCAATCACCAGTAGATATCTACTTTTGTAGTTCTCTTAAGCTTCTATATTTATATATGATAGGGCAAGTTGCCCTATTTTTACATAAAAAAAAAAAAAAGAGTTGCTAGGGTTCATGTAGGAGATGGATGAGGGTCATCCCTCTTCTTGCTTCTAGCTACTGGAAAATGGGGCATTACCCAGGAATGAATTCTTGGGTAAAGGTCAAAAGACTGTAGGAAGTGATCATTACCCAGGAATTTTTCATGGGAAAAGCTTCATGGGTGATACCCTCCTAGCTACTAGTCAATATCCGCAAACTTTTTTTTTACGTCTAGGTGAAGGTCTATCCCTAGGTAAAGGTCTACACCCACAAAACATTACACAGGATATTATACAATAGCTCATTACACAGAATGAATAACAATCATTCACTAGGCAAATCAATGTTGGTAATTAAAGCAACGATCCCTCCACTGCCTTTTTAAATATCGGAGAGGATCCAAATCCACAAAAATCACAATAATGTTCAGCTGTTTGATTCACAACATACTAGAATAATTAAGTAGAGATTAGTTAAGTTTA
Organism: Asparagus officinalis; assembly: GCF_001876935.1. Lineage (NCBI taxonomy): Eukaryota > Viridiplantae > Streptophyta > Magnoliopsida > Asparagales > Asparagaceae > Asparagus > Asparagus officinalis. Next base: position 60,152 of record NW_017972570.1, read on the forward strand.
AAAAAAGTAAAAACGGGAAAAAATGCTTGGGGTGTCATATCAGTGTATGTATGTAGAGAGAGAGAGAGAGAGAGAGAGAGAGAGAGAGAGAGAGACCTCATGTCAAAAGCTAGACGTGCATGGTGGTGGATGACAGCTAGACATGCATGGTGGTGGATGACAGATAGAGAAGCGAGCACACATAGCTTCAAGCATGAGATCTCATCCAAGAAAGTAACCATGGATGCTCACTCTCTTCTGTCACCCTTCATTAAGCTCCTACCCCCAAAATTTCTTACCTCTAACAATATTTTTAGCATTCTATATTTATGTAACAAAAGGCAAACCCCGTATATCTTCAAGCTTGTTTCTGTGGTGGATACATGTACGGGTTTGCTAGAGCTTTTATAGGAGAAGGAGGAGGGTTATCCCTCTTCTTGCTTCTTGTTTGAATGGAATAAAATGTTCAATGGCTATACCAATAAAATAATAATTTCCACAGTTATTCATATTTCATGTGCTTATGATCACTTTGGAATGCATCCTGTGATTCTAATCATTCAACAATAATCAAGTAGTATAATATACTGCTGCATGCAGACGTGCCTGGCTATAAAAGGATAGCGAACAGTGCTTTATAAAATAGGGTATATATCCCTACTCGCCGAATATGTGACAGTTCAACAACTATCTATCATCGAATCATTACATAAAATAGGGTAAATTACTAAATTTCACGTAACACCTCTATAGTTTGGCCCGTTTGAGATAACACCCTTAAACTATATAAATATCACTTGACCTCGAACTTTCGGGGCTTGTCAAGAGAAAATGCGACCCAAATATTTGTAATTTTTTGCAACATATCCCTCAATTGGGGGGGGGGGATTTTCTCAAGACCGAATTACTTTAGGGGGTTATGTGAAATTTTACCTTTCATGGCTATATGAACAGAAGGATATGATTTAGCTAGGAATGAAGATTCTGGTTGCATGAATAGTTCTTCTTTTTTTTATGACTAATTTAAGTGATTAGCATAGGAACAAGATGATCAAGTTGTACAGAGTGTATATTGATTATTGATCATTCTCTTTTGCTGGTAATACAGCGCCTTTTGATCTTGTCCGTTTTTGGTTTGCCTCCGAGGAGATAAGGAGCAAAGAAGGAGCTTTACGTTATTCCATTTCTAGATTGGGCAATGAGGAGGCATGCGTACTTTATTCTAGATAGAGAATGTGCTACGTGATCTCAAATCATGCACAAGGCTTGCTAGCCTCCGTAGACATCGGACACCGGCCATTATTTTGTCTGGTTCCATGGCTCCCACTCTCGGTGGACATGCAATTTGATGCTCTTAACTACTGAATGCTTTATCTAGTGTTTAGTTTTTGGTCTTTTCAGTTTTCTCATGCACCATATTCTAGTCATTTGGTCCTCGTGTAGAGAAAGTATCCAGTAGGGACGCTACGACCCATGACATTAAATGTACATCTAAAGAATATCAACCGCTAGATCTCGAAATGAATCTCGAAATGTAATGATCCAACTGTTGACCTCATTTGGATGCACATTTAATGACATGAATCTCGAAATGTAATGATCCGGACATGAATCTCGAAATGTAATGATCCAATTGTTATTCTCATTTAGATGCACATTTAATGACATAAACCTGGGTACACTTGACACTTTTCCCCTTGTGTATATAAATCTCATTTATGTGGAAAACTAAATCCATTAACGCTGTTTTGATATGCCAAAAGATGGAGGAACTCCCCTTAATAATAAACTAATTCCTATGTCAGTCGTGTTTCACACTAAGCTAAAATTTCTGCTTTCTTCGAGAAAGCATCCCGTGAACTCAATCAACAATATTAGATATACACTAAAAATATATCAAAAGTTGGATATGTGCACAAATCCCAAAATCCAACAATTCAAGATTTATAACTTCCCTCTAGTATATATATTTAGTGCCATGAATTTGAGACCTTTTGATACTTTCTTCCATGGTTAGATCAACGCACTAATCTCTAATTCCTTGGAGTTTCTCCTTTTTCTATGTGTGATCAGTATTTGTCGGCATACATTATTTTTTCTATTATTCCGTCAGCGGTATTTTTGACTACATATATACAGCCTTGTATATATGTAGAACTAGAATTCAAACGGCTATTTTTGACATATATACAGCCTTGTACATATTTTTGACTACATATATTTTGCAAGCGAAAAACATGAAACTCAAACGGCTTGCGTATATACTCATATGTCAGCTTAAATTTTTCCTAGAGAGATTAGTCAACTAGAATTCAAGATAAGTAGAACTAGTCATTTTTCTAATAAAAAATGTATACATATTATACACACACATACATACATAGGAACACCCATATATTTTGCAAGCGAAAAACATGAAACTCAAAACGGCTTGCATATATACTCATATGTCAGCTTAAATTTTTCCTAGAGAGATTAGTCAACTAGAATTCAAGATAAGTAGAACTAGTCATTTTTCTAATAAAAAATGTATACATATTATACACACACATACGTACATAGGAACACGCAGTAAAGTTATTGGGTCTATAATTGTAGCTCATGTCTTCTCAGGTATAGTAATCTTTTGATTATCTTGCTACATTGCTTTAGTGTATGTATCTAATAATATTGACTTCAGGAAGGACTTGTGGAGAGAGATTCTTGTTAGGATTGTTGATTTTTTGTATAATTTTATGAGAATTAGATAGGGTTAGAGATCTATTATAATTAGGAGACTGGGTTTCATCATGATTAGGAGTTTGAATCTTATTCTAATTAGGAAGTTAGGCTAGAGATAGAGTTTTGGTTTCCATATATATATTCTTCTATTGTTGGAGAAAAAAAAAGTAAGAGTATAGAGAAGGAGAGAGTTTGGCAGTCTTTGTCCGTGCAAAAGATTGTAATTTGGAGGTGATAGTGGATTGATTTTTAATCCTGTGGTTTTTTCCTATTGAGGGTTTTTCACGTTAAATCTTGTGTGATTCTATTTGCTATGTTTGGTGGTTTTTCGGGGTTTTTGCGAGATCTAAAAATCCTAAGATATGGTATTAGAGGGGTTTTGATGGTTCGTGGAGGTTTGACTGGTGCGCGATTGGTGAAGGCGTCAGCGATCGAAGCGCGATGATCGACATTAGGGGAAACAAAAAAAAAAGAAAAAAGAAAGGGTACTGTAGCGGAATGCTGTAACCGAATACTGTAGCGCAATACTGTAGTGGCGCGGGAGACCTGTTCACATGGGGTTAATCATGTGGTGAGAAATCCGACGGTGTAGATTGATTTATCTTTTGATCGAGAATTTGAAGGCGGATTTCGGTGATTCAGGAGTCGTTCCTAGGGTTTTTTGACGTGCTGAGTTCGTTTTTGACGTTGATTTTATCAAATTCAATCTTTACAATGATTAATTTAAATTTTTATTATGGTTAGAGGATGATGACTTCTTCGGGTCCAAAGTTCGATATTCCGCTATTCAACGGCAATACAAATTTTGTAGTATGACAGTGCATGATTCAAGATATTCTTGTGCATCACGGTGTTCATCAAGCTTTGGAGGAGAAGAAATCTAAAGGATTGAAGGATATTGAATGAAGTTTCATGCAAAAGAGGGTGGTTAGCACAATTTATTTGGCACTCGCCCCCGAGATCAAGTATAATGTTATGCAAGAGACCACACCAAGGGGGCTATGAGAAAGGTTCGAGGGGATTTATGCATCAAGGTCGATGACCAATTGATTGTGTTTGAAGATAAAGCTTTATTCGTTGAAAGATGGAAGAAGGTACTGTAATTCAAGACCACATCAATGCCTTTAATCAGTTAGTTTGCCAACTTATGAATATCAATGAGGAGTTTAAGGAAGAAGAGAAGACGCTACTCCTATTGTCTTCCTTGCTGAAGTCGTACCCGTTAGTTCAGATGATAATTACAGGGAAGCAAATTTTGAAGTTTGACGATGTGACAGTACTGTAGGTAGTAAAAAGTGCCTAAGAGTTCAGATAGGTTCTACACGAACCAAGACGACCGAATTCCTACTCGGCAACTCGAAGTTAGACTCCACCAGTCAACCTATCCGACTCCGATGACTAAAGACCCCCCCGGTCGACTCGAAGGGCGATCTCAGTCAGCACTTGGAAGACCTAGGGACCTTGGGACAAGACCAAAGAATCTAGACCTCTTATGTCAACTTGAAGGGCAACCTCAGCTGCCTCGAAGTTCTAGACCACGAGGCTAAGATGAAGAGACTCCCTGTGTTGAGTCGCCCTTACCTTGAAGACCTCGGGACGATACCCCAAGCCGATACCTCTCATGTGGACTTGAAGGGGGACCTTAGTCGACTTGAGGTCCGAGACCCTGAGACCCTGAGCCGAGATCGCTCAGTCGACTCAAAAGGCGGCCTTAGTCGACTCCTCTTCCCAGAGTCGAATCACCAAGAGTCCTTCAATTCGAAGACCAAATGGTCGAGACCCTTCGTGTCGACACAAAGGGCGGTGTCAGTCTACCCTACAAGACGACACCACCGTGTCGACACGAAGAGTGGACTCAATCGACCCAGAGTAAAGTACCATCAGCTCGCCAGCACGAGGAGATTGCTAGCCTCGCATGTTTGACCAACTCGCCAACGTCGTCTGTTTGGCTGACTTGCCTGCATGGATCAGACCAGCCAGAAATCAACTCGCCAGCACGAGTCTGACCTCGCCAGCACGTTTGACAACTGTCCATTTAGGGTAGGGGAACAATCACATCAATGGTCATATTCCCCAAATCAAGGAGGAGAGCATGTGGGCCTCACCTAGGCATGACCATATCCCATAGATGAAGAAACTCTCCTACTCTACAAATATCCATTAATGGCTACAAGAATAGGGCGGCTGGTAGGCCCCCTCTAGGTAGTCACATTCCACAGCTAGGGTGGCTGGCTCCCTCACCCCTACTAGTGGTCAAACCCTACAAATCAAAGGATAGCCCATGCCATCCTTTGCCTATTTAAAACTACTTTCAGCCAACGTGAAGGAGGTCTTAGGTCATTCCTCTTGCTTTCATTGGGACCTGACCAATGAAGTTAAAATTAGACTGGGGCTTGGCATATTTCATTCTCAAGGCTCTTCGAACAGAGACTTGGGGTGACTGCTGCTTGAATTAGACCGAACTTCTTGGCATTGGATTGTCTTGCTTAGTAGAACGTTCTTGGTTGCAAACTTAAATTGTTGAAGTAGACTCAATTTGAACTCTTAGATCTACGGCTCATTGGCTCTGCAAGCTTTTACATTATAGCCCTCTCTAAGCTTCCAGGCTTTATATCTATCAATCTCGGGTAGCCGACTTTTGATAGTCGAGCAGTTAGCCAACAAGTGCGAGCATAGGTTTGGCCCTCGGGTAGACTTGAACTCAACCTCAGGAGCTTCTACTGAGTACTGAAGCTCAATCACAAATTCGATCATATCTTACAAGGGAAGCAAACTCGGCATTAGCACCTAGGGAGGCGTCCTATCGCTACTGAAGAACCCACGTTAAACAAGGAGAACCTTCTCTCCACTTCTGTTGTAAATCTGGATTTCATTAATTTGTAACAAACACACAGATAATATAAATCTCGCATCGAGACCCAAATTTTACACCCTACAGTAGTGACCACAGTAGAAGAAACCGTTTCTTAAATCGAAATGGTGGTGGTGCAGTATGATGACGTTGCAGAAGGGACAACCATCGAGTCCCTCATGATCGAGTTCGACCAAGCTAAGTATGAGGAATACTTGTCTTCTTCCTCCTTTAGCGGTAAGGCTTCTCGCTAATACCGCAAAGTCCTGCATGTATCCCAACCACAAGTGGTCGAGGCAACCATGCCTAAGAGCCCTACAAGAGCTCCAGCAGGGGGTTCTACCCTCTCCAAGCCAGCTGAATCCCAGTCGACGGCCAACTAGACAAGCCGGTCGACGACCAACCAGACAAGCTAACCGACAGCCGACTGAACAGGCCATCCGACTGCTCGATGGGTCCCTAAGTAGCCCATGCAGTCCCCCATGCAAGAAGAGACCTCGGTGCATGTTAGCGATCTTGCCTTTGTCATCGACATAAGTCTTCCCATCTCCAGAAGAGCCCAACGGCATCAACGACAAGCTCTCGCCCGTCAGGAAGCCCAAACCATCACTTCATATGATGGCTGAATTACTATTCATGCCTGAGAAGTACCAAGCAGGGATGACAAGTCCCCAGTTTTGGCGGACCCTCTGTTGACCGAGTCTCCAAAGCTGGCAGATTCGATGTCTCGTGCCAGCCTGACATTTTAGGTGGGCTCTACTCTAGCAGTTGACTCTCCCATTTGGGCGGAGTCAGCGATTCATGCGAGCCCACCAAATCAGGCGGGCTTCGCTCCTCGAAATGACATTCCAGATCGGGCGAGCCTGATGTTTTAGGTGGGCCCACTCCTATTTTAGGACGACTCCATCCTTCAAGGTACACGGCCGAGTCAAGCAAGCCACCTAAGTCAAGCAGATTCCAAGACTCAGGCGGACAACGTCCTTCAGCAGACGAATCCCACCTGACTGACCAGTCGACTAGACCTCGCCAGCAGCCAGCCAAAGGTTGCTAACACTCCAAACCTTGCTAGTAGTCGGCTGAGGGTCGCCAGGATCCCTGAGCTCACCAGCATTAGAGCTCGCCAACATTCTAGACCCCGCCTGTCTCGACGAGGTCGGCTGGAGTCGACACTTGGGAGATTCCCCAAGTGTTCTCATGTCGGCTCTGTTGAGCCCCCTCCAAGCGATTACACATTTGAACCTTCCAATGCTAGGGGTTTCCACCACCAACCTGCAGGGGATCTCAGGGATCATCTAACCTACAAGCGAACTATTCATGAGGCCAATCCTTAATTTCATTGCGAGAGGCTCATCCAGGCGGTACTTGCCGACTGCCAATGCACTGAGCTCCTGAAGCTATCAGTGTTTGAGAGGCTTTCTCAACAGTCTCCTAAATCAATACCTCCTCGCCGGAGATGCAATCGTCAGAAGAAGCAAGTGTCCGATGACTTAGAGCTCCCGGCAGCCGTAGTCAACATGGCAGGGGAACTTAATTTCATTGCGAGAGGCTCATCCAGGCGGTACTTGCCGACTGCCAATGCACTGAGCTCCTGAAGCTATCAGTGTTTGAGAGGCTTTCTCAACAGTCTCCTAAATCAATACCTCCTCGCCGGAGATGCAATCGTCAGAAGAAGCAAGTGTCCGATGACTTAGAGCTCCCGGCAGCCGTAGTCAACATGGCAGGGAAGGGTAAATCATGGCATTTGGATTCATCAGATCCTGAATACACCCCGAGATTCAGATGGCCACCTGTTGAAAATTGGGGTGTACACCAACACACTCGCCTTCAAACAGGAGCGGCTATCCGGTTTGATTATGCCTATTTGTCACCCATCTATAACAATGAGGATGAGGTGTGCTCAGCAGTAGCAACATCTTAGACCTCAAGCTCAGCCTACGGCATGCACGCAAAGGTGCAGATGGCAGAATCCTCGGAAGACTTGGCCAAAAGGTTTGAGGAGTAGCAAGTGACCATCAACTCTCTAAAAGAGCAGATGTCATAATTTCTGAACAAGAAGAAGAAGAGAACTTCACGGAACCGATAAAGACCCTCGAGGAACAGAGAGCAGGAGCTTACTCTTCCTCACACGACTGAAGAAGAGGATAATCACGGATCACGTTCGGATTATTCCCACAAATCTTCAGAAAGGATGTCCCGCTCCGGCAGCAATCCTCAGGACAAGAGATTCGATGAATTCCAGAGTCAGCTCAATGCCCTCAAGCTCTAGAAGAACATGAGTGACCTGGGGGTGGTTAGACCATAGCCGCCCGAATGGGACATAGTTTCCTACTCGGTGAAGTTCAAACTAATGAGCTTAGTCCAGTCTCAGATGGGATTCCCCATAGGAAATGACGCCATTCTCACCCAACTGTTCATCGACACCCTAAAAGAGATAGCCTTTGAATGGTTTCATAAGCTGGAACCAGGCTCCATCAATGTCTGGGCTGATGTGGAGAGGCTTTTCTTGGCTCATTTCTCAATGATGATATGGAAGTATCAATGGCCACCTTGATCACTGACAAGCAAAAGAAGATGGAGTCAGTCGATGATTTTGTGAAGAGATTTAGGAATCGATCGCTCTAATGCCGAGACCAGGTCTCTCAAAGCACCCTGGTTGAGATGTATTGCAACAACCTCTCAATCGACATCTTATCCAGGATCGACGCGGTGGAAACCCGGACCTGGAAAGAACTTGTTTGCTAGGGCAAGCAAGTTGAAAACATGATCAAGCGAATAGAAGCTGAAGAGCTGCAATCCAAGAACAGAACTTCGGAACCAAATGCCTCTCGGAACCCTCGATCAAAGGGGAAAGTGATCATGGCTGTCGTGTCTACTCCAGCCCCCAAATAAGCTCAACACTCAAAGACCAAGCCATATGATCCGTGCTCTCCTAGGCACTACGACTTCGATGAGGACTTGGTAGTACCTACCTTCAACACTCTCCTCTAGAGCAAAAAAATCAAGCTTCTAGAAATCACGAAGCTGGAGGATGCGGACAAGACAAATGACCCTAGCTACTGCGCCTTCCACAGATTCGTTGGTCATCCCACCTCCAAGTGCTATGTCCTCAAAGACAAACTACAAGCACTCTATGAGGCTGGAGTCCTGACAAAGGAGAAAGTCCAAAAGAAAGTAACGTCAAACATGATCACTCTCAAATTTGGGACGGGCCTTCCCGAGGTTCACACACTGATAGGTGTCGTACCCATCTCTAAGGCGGAACTAAAGATTGTCAATGATGACCATCACGATCAACGAGGGAAAGGTTTAGTGCCACAAACTTTGCATTCAGGACGGGTAATGTGGGTTCACCCCGATCTCCTCATTGACAAGCAATGGACTTCTAACAAGTCTAAAGGCAAAGCTAAGCTTTGCAACACAATCTCGACAATCCCAGATGATGATGGGACAGAGATAGCAACTCTCACCGATTTCAACAATGAGGTAGACGCACTAATCACCAGAGTAGAGAAGGACTTCGCCAAGAACTACCCTCCTATAGCGGAAAGACCAGCAAGGCCTCTGGTAGGACCTCTACCAGCAGTCCAATCAAATCCTGATAGGTCGAGTTCGAGCAATCGACCCTTTTGGTTTGACCTGCTCACCCAACTGAAGAATATTCCAGCCAGGATCACCCTGTATGAGCTCCTGTGATTATCTAAGATGACCCGCGAAGCCCTGCGAGTGGCGCTGTCTGATTCAAAAGACTTTGCCACACATTTCTTTCCCACTCCCGAAGAAGTGGTAGAAATAGGATGTCCATAGTGCTGTCAAACATCCGAACAATGGATTCCTTACATCACTTTCACTCTGGAGGACATGCTCATCAAGAGCATATCTCACGATCGACCCTTGTACTTCACAGGATATATCGGCTCCTCCTGAGTGGACCGTATTCAAGTGGATTCAGGGTCTGCACTGAGCATCATCCCCCTAAAGCTCGTAAAGCACCTAGGGATACCTCAAAAGCGGTTGTCTTCAACAACCACCACCATCTTTGGCTTCAACGCCACCGGAACCCAGCCACTTAGGAAGATTCGTCTCAAGTACCGACTAGGCGACATAAAAACTAAGGTGACCTGCTATGTCATCAATGCAAAACCCTCATACAATATGCTGTTGGCTCGTCCATGGATCCACAACAACCAGATAGTCCCATCTACACTGAACCAATGTCTAAAATATGTGGATGACTACAACCAAGTGAAGGCGGTGGTTGCTGATAAGCAGCCCTTCGAGGGGGTTGAAAACTACTTCACTAATTCCTTACTCTACCAGGACTTCGAACCGGGTGACAAGTCCCCGGTGGAATAACCTAGTAGTGGTAATGAAGGCGATGACGAGTCTGAGAACAACGAGGGTCTCGTCTTCAACGACATCGAGCCCATTGTAATTGGCTACAATAACCCTATCATAGCCAATGCTAATAAAGCGGATGGGCTTACCCTGAATGAAGAACTTGTATTTGCTTACTCATCGTCAGGTTCAGAATCTAGTCATGATGAGTTCAACCATCTAATTTCAGGGTTGTCTAATGACTCTACCCTACACTTGCCCGTGTACTCGTCGTTTGTCACCAACAAGCAAATGATCGAGTCCTCACAAGCTGTCTTTGTCATACCAGCCCGAAATATTTCTTAGCAAGAGATTATCTTTGGAAGGATAGACTAGTCCCCACGTATGTTGTGGAATAAGTCAGACGAAGATGAGCCCGCTCCTTAATTCTCATGCTACGGCCAAGTCACGAAGCGCATGATTGAAAACATGAGTTATGACTTCATCCGCAAAGAAGGCTTGAAGTACGACAAGGGCTGGAAGACAGCTCTCTGACCTGCCTATGTACCCAAAGGGAAGCCTGACAATTACTATGGAAAAACTCGAAGAGGGCTGGGTTACTCCTCCTCTTCCTCGGAGTTGTATTGCAATTTCAACAGAATATCTGACGATGCTCACTCAGATGATCAATCGTCAACGTCCTCAACATGGGATTCGAATGTCAGTATTAGGGACCTGTTCAAAGACTTCTTAGTCAACATGGCTACGGTTGATCCCGCCGAAATCAAAGAGGACGACTAGATCCCACTTTATGACGAAGTATGGGATCACCATGTTAATGCCCAATGGAGTGGTCGCTTCGAATAGCGGGAACCACCCATGGAAGACAAAATCCTTCAGATTAATATAATAGACGAGACAAATCCCAAACCCATATTAATCAATGACAACTTACCTCCCCAGGAGAAGGAAGACCTCATATCCCTTTTTCGAGAATATATCGATGTCTTCGCATGGAATTATGAGGACATGCCCGACCTTGATTCTCAAGCCACCACACATCGCCTCAACATCAGCTCCAATGTCAAACCCATCAAACAACAACAGAGACGATTTTGTCCACAAATCATGGAGGCGATCAAAGCCGAAGTGAAGAAGCTGATCGAGTCAGGCTTCATCAGAGAGGAGCAACACCTCGATTAGGTGGCTAACATTGTTCTAGTCTTAAAGAAGAATAGCAAGATCTGCATCTACGTCGACTTTAGAGACCTTAATGCCGCATGTCCCAAAGACAAATTCTATTTGCTCATCACGGATGTCATCATTGACAACACCTGTAGTTTCGAGAGGATGTCATTCATGGATGGATTCTCAAGATATAATCAGATAAAGATGCACCCTGAGGATGAGAAGCACACTTCGTTTAGTACTCTGGTGGGGGTATACTATTACACAGTCATGTTCTTCGAACTCAAGAACACTGGCGCAACCTATTAACACGCCATGAACACCATCTTCTGAGAGCATTTACGGAAGGTAGTCGAATGCTACATGGATGACCTGGTCGTGAAGAGTCATGACTAAGACGATCACCTTCAAGACCCAAGAGCCATGTTCGACCTCATGCGGTCCCATCAACTGAAGATGAACCCTACGAAGTCATTCTTAGGCATGACGAGTGGCAAGTTCCTCAGATTCGTTGTCACAACGAAGGGGATTCACATCGACCCAGATAAAGTACGAGCCATCTAAGAGCTCCAATCACCCAGAAATCTCAAGGAGTTGAGAGGGCTGCAAGGACGCTTGGCCTACATCTGAAGATTTATTGTAAATCTTTCGAGCAAGTGCCAATCCTTCTCCAAGCTGATGAAGAAAGGTCGTTTCCTTCGTATGGGATGAGCCTTGCCAACAGGCTTTCGATGAGATCAAGAACTATCTCTTAAATCCACCTGTCTTAGCGGCCTCTGTCTCGGGAAAACCCTTCCTGATCTATATGCGGGCGATGGAGCATTCTCTTGATGCTCTCTTAGCACAAAATAACGATGCCGGCCATAAGCAAGGCATCTACTACCTGAGTAGGACCTTGTATAGGGAGCTGAACGGCGATACCCCATAGTTGAAAAGGAATGTTTGGCTCTAGTGTTCGTAATTCAGAAAATGCGGCACTACTTGGTCGGTCAAACCATTCATGTCATTTCCTGGATATCCCATCCGAGTCTTCATGTCATAGCTGGGTCCTTGAATTGGTGCCTGGCATGATGAGCACTCTTGCTGTCTTATTACAACATCCATTTCATGCCGCAAAAGTCTGTCAAAGGGCAGGTGATCTGCAATCTCATGGCCAGTCACCCACTCAAGTCGAAGACTGACCTATTCGAGGACATGTCGGACAAAACCCACGAGGTCAATACAACCTCGCAGGAAGAAGCTTGACGACTATACTTCGATGGTGCCTCTCGCATGGGCACCAGTGGGTCCATCATCATAGGTGCGGGGGTGGTCTTAGTTTCTGCACAAAACCATGTATTACCCCAAGCTTTCTCACTAACTGAGCCATGTACCAACAATGTGGCTGAGTACAACGCACTACTCATCGGACTTGACTTTTCCAAGGAGTTGGGGGTGAAACACCTCGAAGCCAACAGTGACTCTCAGCTCATCATCAGACAGATGACGGGAGAATATGAAGTCAGAAATGATGACTTGATCCCATGTCACCAAGCAACCATTAAGCTAGCCGAATCATTCGACAACTTCCACATCGAGCATGTGCTCTGTTCTAAGAACACGCACGCAGATGCATTAGCGTCATTGGTAGCTAACCTAACCTAGCTGCTGGGGACAAGCCAACATGTCACCATCGCAAGCCGATGACTCTACCAACCAGAGTATGCTCTGGAGGTGAACGTAACGCACTAAATTTTAGGCCAGTCCGAGTCAAAAGATTGGCGCTTCCTAATTATCGACTACGTCTTGTATGGCGTACTACCTGAAGATATCCATGTTGGCCTTCTTATTTTGATGATGTTTAACAAATAATTTATTACTAATGTTGTTTGTCTAGTGTTTGTGCATTCCTATGTTTTGTAGACAAACAACGTAGTTGGAGGATGGATGGAATGGAGCTTCAACGATCATATCCAAGGGAGGTTGGTGGAATGTCGGTGAAGCTTATGCAATTCAAAGTTAAAGATCAAGTTCAAGCTTCATCCGCGAGTTTACCAAGTTGAGCTATATTGAAGACCAGATCAAGCTTGGGTAACTTAGTTTAGGTTTTATATTATGTGTGTTAAGTACGTTAAGCTCAATATCTATACACACACATTATATTGGTTTTCATATATATATATATATATATATATGATTTCACCTTTAACAAGCTTATATTAAATGAAATCATATTTAGTGTTTTGAAAATATTGCATAGAATATGCATACTTGTGAAAATATTATATTCTTAGTTTTTGGACTCAACAATAATCATATACATATTTTATTAAGTCTATACAATCATTGTGCAAAGCTTCAAAACATGGTTTAACCAAAATATCAAATTTCACATGTTTAACTTTTCGTGTTTTGAACTATTTTTGCAAAATGATGATTTTTCACAAATGGGAAATGCAATTTGGAAAATTCTTTCTGTAACATATTTATTTACATGTTTACATACATTTCCCAAAGTTTCATAATTTTCAGAAGTCAAATGAATATTTTACAAATTGTTTAAATGTGTCAAAAACCTGTTTTTATTTATGTCAGTTTTCGGTCGACCGAACCGGTCGACCGAACCTGAGTTCTCGTGCTCACTGGGCGACAGAGAGTCTGTTGATCGACCGGTCCGGTCGACCGATGAAATTTTTCGGTCGACCGATGAAATTTCTGGTCGACCGACAGTAACTTTTTCTGCTTCTAACGGCTCTTTTTATTACCGTTGCTTTGGGTTGTTTTTGTCTTTTTGTTTGGGTTTTTGGCTGAGTTTTGAGAGGGTATAAATACCCCATTGCCTTCAGCTCTCCAATCAACCAATGAGATTTTTAAAACAAGTTTAAGAAAGTTTTAACAAGGGTTTATGTTTGGTTTAAGTTTGTTTAAAAAGCTTTTGAGTTTGTTTTTGTGATTCAATTCTACAAGAGCTTGAGGAGATCATCTATTGGTGTTTGGGCATTCAACTATTCTCCCTCCAACTCTTGATATATTGAGAAGTTTTCTAAACTCTATTTCTAGCTTTTTTATATATTTGATTATCATTGTTATTAAGCTAGAACTACATTGAGTTTAGTTTTGATTTATATCTCTTTGTTCACACACAACCTTTTGAGCTTATTGTATTTACATTCATAGTATAATTTGGGGTTGTGGGTTTGTGACTAAGAGTTGTGCTTAATTGAGTTCTCACCTTGTTTTGAGAACAATCATTTGTTATATTTGTGCTTATTGTGAGAATCACTTTGTAATACACTTGTACACCGAGTGAGGAGTGTGTGGTGAGAGTCGGGGATCGTCCCAAGAGGAGTGGCGTCGGTTGACATGCCTAGAGAGAGGTTATAACCGAGCACTTGAGGGAGACATGGCTAGGTCCAACACTTAGTGGATGTAGAGTGTGATTGCATAGTATTTGTTGTGTGAGAGTTTTCGGTGAACTTGTAAACCGAGTGTGTAGAAGAAGTTCCGGCTTCCAAACCGGATTGTGTTAGTGGATTTCTCCCCGGGAGTGGGGAGTGGAGACGTAGGATGGAAGGTCCGAACTCCGTGATCATATCTTGTGTTTGAGTGTGCTTTGGCGTTTATTTATACTTGTGTTTATATTTCTTATCGCCATTGTCATTAGCTCATTAGTTTATATATCCTTGCATATATCTCTATCATATATGATATATCTCATTGTTCATATTGCTTATTCTAGCTTATATTCTTGTTGTATTTCATACTTGCTAGGATAACTTATTAATTAGTTTTAATTGGTATTTAATCGGATTAGATTAGCATAAGACCCTAATCACCCCCCTCTAGGGTCTAACAATTGGTATCAGAGCTTGGTGCTCTTTGATTTAAAGGTCTAACCGCCTTGAGTTAAAGATCCAAGTTATCTTATTTGTGCTAATCTAGTTATGATTGCATTTGTCTTGCTTGCATATGTTCATATATATATCTTGAATATGAATGTATTTTGTTTAGGCTATGAATCCAATGTTGCTCCTAAATTCATTAATTTTCCCTATGCACAATGGGCTTCTAGATTTAAACTATTTGTTGAATCTAGAAATATTGACTTATGGAAAATTATTGATTGTGCTTATATTGTGCCCACATTGGAGAAATCTAAGTGGAGCAATCATGATAATAAAATGTTTAATATGAACAAGCTTTTGTTAGAATATTTGCTTAATGCCTTTGACTCATCATTTTCTAACAAATTTGTTCATTTTGATAGTGCTTACAATTTATGGAAATTCATAGAAGCACATCAAGGCAACTTGGAGGAAATCCGACGTAGTTTGGAGGATTGTTCTTCAAGTGAGTGTGGAGCATCATCATGCACACGGCCACTAGGCGATAGCCCTAGTGTGGTAAGCGATTCGGAATCCGAAAGTGATATATCCATCAATGAACTCGCTTGTGCATATGAGAAATTACTGCATGCCTATACAAAATTACAAAATAATTTTATTGATCTTAAAAGCAAGCATGTAGAATTGAAATCCGATCATGAGAAGCTAGTGTCCAAATTTGACATCATTGAAAATGAAAATATAATGCTTAAAGAAAACAATGATATGTTAAATTTGGAAAATGAAAAATTGATCTCATCCATTTCTAGCTTAACTCATGCAAATAATGCCATGCTAGAAGTAGAATGCATTAGAAATGAATTTGATTCTTTTAAGAATAACCATACATGCTCTACTTCTATTATCAATGATGTTGTATCTAATGATGAGTTGAATCATGTGAAAAACCGCATATCTTGTTTAGATTCAACCTTAAACACATGCATTGATAATCATAACAAGCTTATGGACTTGTGTGCAAAGTCTAATGCAAACTCTTCTAAGAAACCTACACACTATGCACACATGTATAACAAAGTCTATAAATGCACTAATTGCGGTCGTAAAGGCCACCTTGCTAGATTTTGTTATAATGCACAAAAACCCATCAAGATTAATCATGTTTGTGCATCCCATCAAGCTTCATCATCACACTCACATGTACACACACATATAGATCATCATAAACATGCCCATATGTACAAATGTGAGTTTTGTGGTCGTTTTGGTCATTTGGCCGAATATTGTTTTGATTTGAAAAGAAAATCACGTTTGCCAAATGTATTTAGTAGACCACATGTTCTTAAATATGAGGTTTGTGATAGGTTTGGACATCTTGCTAAATTTTGTTTTGATTTGCAAAATACTCCAAATTTGCAATTTGCTCCAAAAAGACCACCTTTGTTTAATGATGGTTCTCATTTGCAAAATAAATTTAAAAGAAAATCTTTATTTGCAAATGTTTCTCGTGCACGAGCTAATGGTCCACAAAAATAAATGGATCTCTTTCATTGCACAAATTGCAATCGGAAGGGTCATTTGAATGAATATTGTTTTGACCATGTTAGTGCACCATATGTGCCTAAGAGGGTTCATAACCCAATACTTGGGTGCCAAAATAATTTTTAAAGCCAAGAATTTTAGTATTTTTTCTTTTTCTTGGTTTTGAAAAATGTATTTTAAACTTTTATGAAAACAATTCCTTTTATTGGTTAAATTCTTTTGTTTTCATGATTATTGTTTTTGCTTTCATGAGAGGTTTGTATTTATATAACCCTCCGGATTTATTGTGTGTTTATTCCCAAATCATGTTTACCGGATGCTAAAATGATTATATGGGTTGAAACAAGCTTAAGAGCTTGATATATTGTTGCCTCTCTTGAAATTCTTTTGTCAAAGAGTTTGTTTTGACTTGTTGTTTTGAATTCATTATAATTCACTTATATGATGATATTTATGTGACTTGTTGTTTTGAATTCATTATAATTCACTTATATGATGATATTTATGAGTGGTTTGATCAAGTTATGTAAATAAAATTTTCCTTTTGATCAAACATTGTTTTTGGACTCAAATCTTGATTTATGATTTCATTTGAGTGATTTGTTTTCACTTGAAAACTTTTTTCATGGTTCTCATGTTTTCCTTTTCTTTTGATTTCATAAATCTATCTTTACACATGGTTTTTATGGTCCTTGATATGAGACACTATTTTTCATATTGATATATTCATATGTGTTCTCATTATCTCTTGAATGTGAGTGATTGTTAGCATATCTTTTATGGTTGCTCACATATTTGCCATGATCTTTATTTCATATTCTCCATATGGCATTTTGATAGGGGAGCAATCCCTATATCCTTTTATGTTTTATACTCACCTATGCTTATTGATAGGGGGAGCTTTCGCTCTCTTAATTCATTTGTCCCCTTTTTGATGTTGTCAAAGGGGGAGAAATATTGTGAGTATACAATTCCTTATTTATATACATGTGTATTATCTTGTATATGTTCATTTCCTTCATGCATATATTCCTTTTTTGAAAATTGTTTGTCATCATTAAAAAGGGGGAGATTGTTGGCCTTCTTGTTTTGATGATGTTTAACAAACAATTTATTACTAATGTTGTTTGTCTAGTGTTTGTGCATTCCTATGTTTTGTAGACAAACAACGTAGTTGGAGGATGGATGGAATAGAGCTTCAACGATCATATCCAAGAGAGGTTGGCGGAATGTCGGTGAAGCTTATGCAATTCAAAGTTAAAGATCAAGTTCAAGCTTCATCCGTGAGTTTACCAAGTTGAGCTATATTAAAGACCAGATCAAGCTTAGGTAACTTAGTTTAGGTTTTATATTATGTGTGTTAAGTACGTTAAGCTCAATTAACAAGCTTATATTAAATAAAATCATATTTAGTGTTTTGAAAATATTGCATAGAATATGCATACTTGTAAAAATATTGTATTCTTAATTTTTGGACTCAACAATAATCATATACATATTTTATTAAATCTATACAATCATTGTGCAAAGCTTCAAAACATGGTTTAACCAAAATATCAAATTTCACATGTTTACATTTTCGTGTTTTAAACTATTTTTGCAAAATGATGATTTTTCACAAATTGGAAATGCAATTTGGGAAATTCTTTCTGTAACATGTTCATTTACATGTTTACATACATTTCCCAAAGTTTCATAATTTTCAGAAGTCAAATGAATATTTTACAAATTGTTTAAATGTGTCAAAAACCTGTTTTTATTTATGTCAGTTTTCGGTCGACCGAACCGGTCGACCGAACCTGAGTTCTCGTGCTCACTGGGCGACAGAGAGTCTGTCGGTCGACTGGTCCGGTCGACCGATGAAATTTTCCGGTCGACCGACAGTAACTTTTTCTGCTTCCAACGGCTCTTTTTATTACCGTTGCTTTGGGTTGTTTTTGTCTTTTTGTTTGGGTTTTTGGCTGAGTTTTGAGAGGGTATAAATACCCCATTGCCTTCAGCTCTCCAATCAACGAATGAGATTTTTAAAACAAGTTTAATAAAGTTTTAACAAGGGTTTATGTTTGGTTTAAGTTTGTTTAAAAAGCTTTTAAGCATTTGAGAGTTTATTTTTGAGAAATCAATTTCACAAGAGCTTGAGGAGATCATCTATTGGTGTTTGGGCATCCAACTATTCTCCCTCTACCTCTTGATCTATTGAGAAGTTTTCTAAACTCTATTTCTAGCTTTTTTATATATTTGATTATCATTGTTATTAAGCTAGAACTACATTGAGTTTAGTTTTGATTTATATCTCTTTGTTCACACACAACCTTTTGAGCTTATTGTATTTACATTCATAGTATAATTTGGGGTTGTGGGTTTGTGACTAAGAGTTGTGCTTAATTAAGTTCTCACCTTGTTTTGAGAACAATCATTTGATATATTTGTGCTTATTGTGAGAATCACTTTGTAATACACTTGTACACCGAGTGAGGAGTGTGTGGTGAGAGTCAGGGATCGTCCCAAGAGGAGTGGCGTCGGTTGACGTGCCTAGAGAGAGGTTGTAACCGAGCACTTGAGGGAGATACGACTAGGTCCAACACTTAGTGGGTGTAGAGTGTGATTGCATAGTATTTGTTGTGTGAGAGTTTTCGGTGAACTTGTAAACCGAGTGCGTAGAAGAAGTTCCGGCTTCCAAACCGGATTGTGTTAGTGGATTTCTCCCCGGGAGTGGGGAGTGGAGACGTAGGATGGAAGGTCCGAACTCCGTGATCATATTGCTTGTTTGAGTGTGCTTTGGCGTTCATTCATATTTATGTTCATATCTTATATCGCCATTATGCACTACTCATTTCTATATCATCCACTATCTTGTTTAGATTGTTTATCCTTGTGTAGTTTATATATCCTTGCATATATCTCTATCATATAGGATATATCTCATTGTTCATATTGCTTATCCTAGCTTATATTCTTGTTGTATTTCATACTTGCTAGGATAACTTATTAATTAGTTTTAATTGGCATTTAATCGGATTAGATTAGCATAAGACCCTAATCACCCCCCTCTAGGGTCTAACAATCTAGGAGTGAGATTCTATTCTTAGAAGCACATCGAGGTTCTACTATGATGCCACTACAAAGGCATTATATCGTAAGTCATACGACAACATGTTGCTTCGATGTATCTCTACGAGAGATCACAGGAAGCCCTACGAGAAGCCCATAATGGTACATGTGGAGCTCACTAACCTGAACCCAAGCTTTGGGATCGCTTGTGAAGAATCAACTACTATTGACCCAAAATGGTCAACGACGCTATCGCTTATGCCAAGAGTTGCCATGCATGTCAAATCCACACCAATTACATGCACAAACCACCCGAATACCTACATCCGTCAGCGACTTCGTGGCTGTTTGAAACATAGGGGATGGATGTTGTTGAACCGATATCTCCATCGTCAGCCAAAGGCCACCACTTCATCCTTGCGATAACCGACTAATTTTTCAAGTGGGCCGAAGCCGTGCCCTTAAGAGAAGTCAAGACTGTTTGCGTCAAAAGTTGGTTCTGTTGAGGAATTCATTATAACTTTGTTCGATTACAACAAATTCAAAAGAATAATCTTTTTATAAGACTTTTTCTACACAACAAAACGAAAATTACAACTCTTGAGAAACAAACACAAAAATCGTCTATCGATCTTTGTTTTCGTGAGACTTTGCCTGTGCCGGGAACGCTTTGGTTCGTGGACCGCCGAATCACAGATCGTGAAGGGGGGTTTACTGATTCTGACTTCGTTTATCGAAGTGAGAAATTGAAACGATATCTTATCGAAGTAAGATAGTCGTTCTTCTTAAAATCAAGTCAAAGCTTAATTTCAAGGCGTTGCAAGAAAAAACTCAAATCTGCTCTCTTTCTGCTCTGGAATGCTCTAACAAATGCTCGATCCTCGTCAGAAGTGACCCTAGGGGGGTATTTATAGCCTCAAAAAAAACTCAACAAATGACGACATTAGCTGGGCGAGACAGTGTTTGCTGTCTCGACCCGCGAGACAGTAAATACTATCTCGCAAACAGTAACCGCAAGCAGTTTTCGTTTTAACTGCATTCCCACATTTCAAACTCCGTTATTTTGGCAGTTATTCACGTGATTTCTGCCCATGATGTTTCCCACGTCCCTTGGCAGTTAATGGACACGTGTAGGGCAGTTACAAAGGTAGTTTTGACCATTTCAACACTGTCTCGCTGGTGAGACAGCAAATACTATCTCGCTGGCGAGACAGCAAATACTGTCTCGCTGGCGAGACAGCAAAGCCTGTCTCGCTGGCGAGACAGCAAAGCCTGTCTCGCTGGCGAGACAGCAAAGCCTGTCTCGCTGGCGAGACAGCAAAGCCTGTCTCGCTGGCGAGACAGCAAAGCCTGTCTCGCTGGCGAGACAGCAAAGCCTGTCTCGCTGGCGAGACAGCAAAGCCTGTCTCGCTGGCGAGACAGCAAAGCCTGTCTCGCTGGCAAGACAGTTCATTCCTGATTTGATCTTCAATGTGAGATCCCTTTGAGTGATTTTCTCTATGTTTGGGATATCTATTAGCATTTTTTGACGCCTACAGATACCTCCAAAGTATTCCAGACGCATTCTTTTGAGTCTGGGATACTTTGGATAAGATAGGTTTTACTTACGATCCCTTCAGTGCTTGGTTGAGTAGATCGTGTGGAAGGACTTGTAAATGGCTTCAATGCTTGATCTCTTCTGCTGTTAGTCTATTCAGTTCTTCGTAGAATAGCTAATGTCTCCCGGCGTTGCATTTATCGCTTGACCGTTGTCGAGATCTTGCATTGAAGTTGGTACTTGTTCTTGTGGGTTCAGCTTTTTATCACTGAGTTGATATATCTATTGAGAGCTCATCAGGTTATCCTTAAGAATATTCAGATTAATATTCTCCAGAAACTTCCTGTTGAGGGTGGGGAATACAGTTTAGACTCGTGTACCCATTGGAGTATTCATCTGCATCGCAATGCGATACAGAGAGGGTTCATTGTCTCGTTCAGCGAGACAAAAGATGCTGTCTCGCTTGGCGAGATAGTGTTTTCTGTCTCGCTCGGCGAGACAGTGTTTTCTGTCTCGCTCGGCGAGACAGTGTTTTCTGTCTCGCTGTGCGAGACAGAGTTTTCTGTCTCGCTGAGCGAGCCAGCGAGTATAAACTCGAAGTTAGGGTTTTTTAGGGTTTTTTACGTCGATTTCTGGGTGATTTTTTGGCGATTTTCTTGGGCGATTTTCGAGTGATTTTCGACCAGTTCTTCACCTTTTCTTCTTCTCTTCGTTTCTGATTTGGGTAGAGCTTCGTTTGGGGAGATTCCGCCTGGATTTCAAAGGTCTGTTCACTCCTTTTCTCCAAAATTTTTGATTTTCTTCAACTGTGACTGTGCATGCATTATTTCGGCTACACTTTGTGATATTTTGGTCGATTTCATGCTTAAAATCTTGACTCTCTTCGTTGGGATCCCATGTAGATCACATACTCATCATGTCGCCGCGTAGAGCTCGAGGGACTCGAGGCCATCCACCTGTTCAGAGCCCTGAGGAGGCTGCCCCTGCTGCGATCTCCCGTGGAGGTATATCTCTTTCACCTTTTCACGAATTTAAATATTGTATTTCACCAATTCCATATACATGTACCCGTATTTGCTTGCAGATCCTCGTTTGTATCCTTTGAGATACCCTCGAGAAGAGCCAGTATCCTCCTTTGAGGGGATCGATGCTTAAAAGTGTTTGTTTTGCTTGGACAAAACACACTTCATAATACACAGGGGCGATTTCATATCATCCCATATGTATTGAAAGATTTTCGTATGCCGTTATAATGCCCGTGCATAGTAACGCATATCTCCTTTATACATGTGGTAGATGGAAAATCATCACACCTGTTATGAGATAGCGACTATATCTTATGGAGTAAGATTATACCGTTTTTTCTCTAAAATTTTAGGAATTACACTTACACAATTTTATGTGTATGCCTCTTTTATCAGTCCGATTTCCTTCCACCATATTTACTGCTGATGTGGTTACTGGCCGGAGTAGCGTGACCCACTCTTATTACGAGGGGATCCCGTTAATTGAATCATCTCCCCAGTTCAAATCTGGCTATAGCGAAGATGCTAGAGAATTAATCCAGCGAGGTAGTTATCGTGTTCTACGACGATTAATCACGGATGCGACCTTGATTTCGGAGCAAGACTCGAATCAATGCATAAGGAAGACGGATTTCTTGTTTGGTGATTCGGTGAAAGATCCGGAGATTGTTTTCTGCAAGCCTGCGCAATGGTTGTACCAGAGCGGGTCCTCATTCTTATATCTGCCTTTTATCCCCCGAGATCATTCGCTGTTAAAGTTCAGGAACCTATCGGTTGGATGTGAGATGTTCTGGAGATTAACCGAACACCACGAGCGTATCCATTGTGGTTTCATTGGGAAGGAAGCCACCCCAGGTTCCAGTGAAAGAGCTCATGTGAGGGGACTTCATCCGGGTGTCTTAGGACAAGACAACATACCTCAGAATGAGAAGATAGTGCAAGCCAACACCGTGAAGAACCGGTTAGCGGCAGCGGGAAAAAGATTACCCAAAGAGACAAATGGTGGTGGAACAGGATGACCCGATATGTGTTAAACCGTTTTGGGCGAGAGTTAGCAGAATTAGGGATGGATGTCCCGATCCGTGCCAGCATGCATGGCCTGCAGATTAGTGTAGGTCATTTCCTCTGCTTGTTCGAGATCTACAACCCGGACACTAATACATTCTTTACCAAGAACGGGGAACTCGGACTACCACTGCATGAAATGATGCAGGTGTCTGGTTTGCCTATGGGCGATGTTCCCTATCAAGAGTTCTTTCCAACCACCAATCAGCTGAACAAGATGAAAGATAGCTCGCCTGTGACTCATGACATTTTATGGGAATTGACCTGCCATTATCATATAGCCATGGCCGAGATGGAGCCCAAAGCTAGAAAGAAATCTCCTCAGGTCAGCTTGAAGTAATTTGCCGATTATCTATTCAAGAACCTGGATGGCCGCTCGGCAGATGTATGCGGATTGTCTCCTTTGAGTTCGGGTGAAATCAATCACCTGTTAAAGAAAACAAACGCGCAATCTTATACCTCGCGCTCAGAAGACGGATTTTCGCACGGCACTAAGTTCCGCTCTTATCTGTGGCAAGCTGGTGTTCCAATTAGCCCTACTGCTCTGCTGGCGGGTTTTCTGGCTGTATGGCTAAAGAGATGTGTAGTTCCTCATCAGTCCGCAGATGCGATGCCAATGGAAGTGTTGTATCCGGCCGTCCAGCTGGCTACAGGTCGCAAATTATCTTTGCTTCCCGCTATGGTGGCCGATATTCATAGTGGATTACGGCAATTAATCTCCGTGTTTACTCAGGAGAAAAAGAAACCCTCCGCCAGTCTGTCCGTTCCGAAGTTGGAGCTACCCTACACTTATCTGATGACCTGGTTAGTACTTCACCGACCAGATTTAATGGAAGCTCCTGAGACGGCAAATTCTGGCATCCCTCTATTGCAGAATCTTGAGAATTGCAAATGGATCAGGCATCGAGAACCCGACATAACGAGGCAGTTTAAAATTCACAAGTGTTGGGAATTCTTCCCCTGCTTCCCTCAGTTCTCCGGTACCTACAATACTACCTTAGTGGATGCTGAAGACCCAAGGCAGAATCGCACCATCTTGGATGTCGGGTGCTTCAGGTGGTTGATAGATATACATCGGCAACCCGAATCGTCACCTCAGCTTTCGAGGTGGACTTATCGACGGGGCGAGAGCTTGGTTTTGGAGCATTGCCGGTTGTACAAATGTCGAATTCGATCTTCCTTTAGAGACGCCACCCCTACGGATGACCTTCCTCTTTTGCAAATGGTTGATAGCCGCCAATATTGTCACTCGACGTAGGAGGATATCAGGCTCAGAGGAAGAGATAGCTCCGCGGCAAGCGGCAGAGTCAACTCTTGAGGCTGGGGTGTCAACTCGAGGAAAAGAAGCTGCTGAATCCTCGAAAAAGGGAAAGGAACGGGCCCGCCCAACCGACAGTGAAAAAGAATTTGATAGTGAGGAAACGGAGACTTCTGAAGAGGCGGATGAAACTGGTTCGAGTTCTGGAGAAGCAACTGGCATCCCCGATTCTTTCTTTGAAAGGGGACTTGTAAGACCTTCCGTTGCTCCGGCCCAACCACCAGCTGCTCCAAAAAAACGGAAAGAGAGAGTCGTTATGACCTATCCTAATCGGATGACGGTAGACGTTCTCAGTGGAGATGAAGAAGATGAAGAGGATACAATGCCTCTTGTTCGTAGGCAAAGATCTCAATCTTCCACTCAAGCTCAAACTCAAGTCCCTCCCGGTACTGAATTACGCACCAAACGTCGTCACGAAGGTTCTGAAGCACATCCACCGAAGAAACAAAAGAAAGCTGCCTCTAAACCGCGCGTTCATCTTCCTGCTCTAGAAGAGACATCTGGTCGTAGTGCTTCTTCTGATGAACAAGGTAACTATTTGTTTTTATCGCTTTTACACTTTTTAACGCTCAAACTTATTTCTTGCTCAACTTTTGTAGGGAGTTGAGAAGAAGGAGAGTTGTCAGCCGATGCTGTTTCTCCCGGAGGTATGGAGACTGAGGAGACCAGCTATGTTCAACAAATGCAGGATGCTTTGAAAGAAGAACCAGCTGGTGTTCCACCAACTCCTGACGTTGATCCATCCGCTACGGACGCAGGTACTGATCTTTCTCCTCTCGGAAGAGAAATCCGAGAAATGAATGAGTCGGACCGTGTGCCTCCTCTAATGACCTGTGCGCTTTCTCTCCTTTTAGTCAAATTAAAAGAAGCAGGTACAAGTAGTGAAGCTCTCGAATCCGCCCCAACCAACGAAGGTAAAATCGATCTTTGTCTTGGGCAATTTCGTCTAAATTTACATGTTATTTATGGTTCAACATGTTCTGTAGACGTCCCGATGCATGAGCCTATTGAAGGAGAAGCTACTCATGCCACCAAAGTCGATGATTTTAATGATTTCGACTTTAATATCTCAGAGGACGACCATCAGCAAATCCTGGATTCTTTGTTAGAGAAAGCTTCTGGTCCAGCTACCGGCTCAGATGTTGGAATTGGTTCAACAGAAGCAGGTCCTTCTGAGAGTAAGACTTTGGCTCTGTAACTCCGTATATACATACGTATATATTTTGCCTTGATTAATTATATAAGCGTTCGAATTATAGGACCAGTTACTGGAACTGATACTACTATAATTACTGAAACGTCTGAACAACCGGAGGGTCGCGACCTCGTGCCGTGGGTAGGAACTGAAGTTAATCTCCAATCATCTATTCCTGAATTCCAGCCTGCTACTCCTATGGATCCAATGATGATAGAAGTTACCGTCACCCCCCAAATCAGTCCGGTCGCAACAAAAGCGAGACCAACTGAAGAAGTTAGTACCTCAGCCGATGTTGTACCCAGAGCTGGCAAGTTTTACTCATAATTTGTTTCAAGTTCGGATTATCATTCCATTATACTTATTGTAATTCTTTTGTTTGTAGAATCCCCTCTTAAGGAGTCTCTTAGTTTGGACTCGCCGTCTTCTGAGACTTTAGTTGAAAAAGTCCCTGAAGTAGCGGGTGCATCAACAGCTACCATTCCTGAACCAATCTTGACTGTTCAGGAATCCAGACTACCATCCTTGGGTGAACCAAGTCATGCTGAAAGTTCTTCCGTCGAACTTGGTATGCTTTAGCTTGTTGTCTTGTATGCATATATATATCCTGTACTGACTTATTTGACTTTCTCGCAGTTCCTTCATCATTATCAAGTCAAATCCAAGCGTTATTGGTTGATGACGATCCGGACAAGTCTGTTATCTGCTCTAATCTCTAAGGTTTCATCTCCTTTTTGAACTCTATGGTCGATCGCATTCTCTTCAAAAGATCGTATTTTGAGAGTTATAAAAAATCTTTTGAGCGTTTTATATCAGGGTTCAGAGAGGAAGGGTATAACGACTTAGCCGATTCAGTCACCGCTTATTTGGTTGATTTGAGGCAACATATTGAACTTCTGCAAACTCTTCGCACCAAAGGCGTACCTTTTTACATCGCTTCTCACATGGAATCCAGGCTGCAAGCGTGGCGTGATTCCCAAAAATCTGCCAACTCTGAACTCCAAAAGTTAAGAGCCCGCAGTCATCAGCTTAGGGTGAACGTTGGCAAAAGAACACAAGCCAAGGTCAACCTACGCTGGGATTTAGAATCGAGTCGAGCGGAAATAGCTCGCTTAGAGGAGGAACTTGCAATGGCCAAGGATGCTCATGATGTCTTGGAGTCTGAGTTGACACAGGAAATTCATATTGAAGAAAACCTGTTACAGCAGCTGAACCTTCAAGATAAAATAATTGCTGAAAAGGAACAAGAGGTCGTCGCGCTTCAAAGTGTTGATGAAGAAGCTTTCAAGATTAAATTGACGGCTGAGCTTGAACAAACTTGCGTTAGAGCTGTCAAAACTTGAAAGTCAAATTAGTCAATATAAGCTCTTGTAATCGGCGAACATATATTTTTGTAGCTTTGTTTGAACACTCTTGGTCAATATATTGAATCTTTTTGCTCACTGAGATCTTTTATTATAATTACTCATTCTTGTTTAGAATAAATAACCATAATACTTATAGGATTTTTGGCAAATCCTCAGCCATCAACGGATTTGATATGCCTTTACCGACTACCGTTTGAATCGGGCTAGTATGTGAATTATCTAGGTCCGTTTCACATATAACGTTGGGCTAAAAGAATTAAACTCTTTTAGACTTTGAACTACACTGTTGAATATGTAGGCTACATGTGTTAGATGTAGGCTTATCTCTAATAAGGGATAGAGATAACATCCCCCATGTGTGAACGACATGGATTTTAAAGTGTGAATAGGTTGCGTTTCCTATATAGGACAACGAACCCAAAATCGGAGAGGAAGAATTTTATATTCTATCTCCTGGTCTCTTGTTTGTTGGTAGAGATAAACCCGGAATCGGAGAGGAAGAATTTTATATTCTATCTCCTGATCTCTTGTTTGTTGGTAGAGATAAACCCGGAATTAGAGAGGAAGAATTTTATATCCTATCTCCTGGTCTCTTGTTTGTTGTAGAGATAAACCCGAAATTAGAGAGGAAGAATTTTATATTCTATCTCCTGGTCTCTTGTTTGTTGGTAGAGATAAACCCGGAATCGGAGAGGAAGAATTTTATATTCTATCTCCTGATCTCTTGTTTGTTGGTAGAGATAAACCCGGAATCGGAGAGGAAGAATTTTATATTCTATCTCCTGGAGTAAAGAGACTCAAAGGTAAAGAAACTCAAAGTGGGATCTCCACTTAGAGAATCTGGATTGGTTTGAATAACCCTAACTGTCATAAGGTTTGATTATTTAATTCAAAAGTGGACCTTTCGTTCTCAAAAATGAATCGAAAGGAGATTTTGGCTGTGGTCCTAACTGTAGTAAGGTTTGACCAAGTGGGGGTTTTGAGACAATCCTAACTGTAGGAAGGTTTGATCGCTCAATTTGTGGACCTCTCGTTCATGGAACGAATCGAGAGGGGATTTTGGTTTTGGTCTTAATTATTTAAAGGTTTGACCAGGTGAGGAATAGGAGTAGGGTGTAAATAACAATGAGTTTGTTGATTTGCACAAACTACTCGGTGGGAAATTTTAATTTCAAACATGAGAATTTGACATGAAGTAATTTGTCGACCGATACAGACTGATAACCTTTGATCAATCCGACCAGTGCGGATTTCATGGTGTGAGGTCACGAATTATCGAATCTCATCTTCCATGATCACATTACAGGGTTTTGTGAGGAAAGATTAATTGTGATTAAATCTCATCTCAACAAAAGTAATATGAGGATCTTAATTATTTTTATAACAATTAAGAATAAATTATTCCTATATAGGATTTTCTAGGAATTTCCCGTTTTACATAGGTTATCCTGAACGTATTACGGATAATACTTTTTCAGGAACTTCCCATTTATTGGCATCATCAATCTGTTACCATCTTGAGTAATCAGGCGATATGCACCGTTTGAGTAGACTGTTTCTATCACGAACGGTCCTTCCCATTTTGGTTCAAACTTTCCTTTCTTTTTGGAAGTGAGAATCATAGGTCTTCGAACAGCTTGGTTCAAATTTTCCTTTCTTTTTGGAGTTGAGGATCATAGGTCGTCGAACAGCGAGCACTAGATCTCCTTCTTTAAAGCTTCGTCGTCGGACCTTTTTATCGAAAGCCCGAGAAATTCTAGCTTGATAAAACTCGATTTGTTGTTGAGCTTCCAAGCGTTTCTCATCTAACATCTCTAATTCTTCGAGACGTTTCTGATGATGTTCTTCCGTCGTCATTCCCGTTGTAAGAGCGATACGGAGGGAAGGAATCTGTATCTCCAATGGAAGGACGGCTTCACATCCATATGTTAAAGCATACGGGGTGGCTCCGGTAGGTGTGCGGACAGTCGTACGATAAGCCCAGAGAGCTTCACCGAGTTTATCGTCCCAATCTCGTTTATTGGTTTTCACCAATTTTGCCAGAATTTTGATGATAGTCTTGTTAAAAGCTTCGGCCAATCCGTTAGCTGTAGGATTATAAGCAGTCGACGAAACGTCTTTAATCCCGAATTTACCGCAGAACTTGATGAATGCGTTGCTCACGAACTGAGGACCGTTGTCGTGCACTATTCGCCTTGGCACACCGTACCGATATATGATATGGTGTTTGATAAATTTGATGACATTGGTCGTCTTTACTTCTCTAAGTGGAACTGCTTCTGCCCATTTCGAGAAATAATCGGTGATTGCCAGAATGAAACGGTCCCCTTTAACCGAAGGTGGAAAAATAGGACCTACTATATCCATTCCCCAAGTTTCAAACGGCCACGATGTCGCCGAAGGATGCAGATATTCAGGGGGTATGTGCATATAATTTGCATGCAATTGACACACT
Source organism: Asparagus officinalis (assembly GCF_001876935.1). Lineage (NCBI taxonomy): Eukaryota > Viridiplantae > Streptophyta > Magnoliopsida > Asparagales > Asparagaceae > Asparagus > Asparagus officinalis. Next base: position 89,584 of record NW_017972570.1, read on the forward strand.
ACACATTGTCGTGCGTAATCGACTGCGTCTTTCACCATAGTTGGCCAATAATATCCGATTCTCCTAAGTCGGTCGCAGAGTTTAGGACCGGGCTGATGTGCACCGCATATCCCATTATGTGCCTCTTTGAGTGCTTGTTCCGCTTCTTTACTGGATAGACAACGAAGTAAAAGACCATCATAAGCTCGTCGATACAACGTTTGCGATGTGGCATTGTAATAAAATCTCGGCGCTCTTCGCCGAATCGATTCCCTTTCTCTTACATCTTCAGGTAATATACCATGTAAGACGTAGTCAATAATAGGAAAACGCCAATCTCGAACTTCGGGTTCAACTCCAGTTGAGTATACCTCTTTAGCATTCGAATCGTAGATTGGAACAATAAGCTGATGAGTCCTCACTGTAATTAATTGCTCTGTTTCGGGAGGTTGAGCCAAGGATACTGACAATGCTGCCAATGCATCCGCGTATGTATTTTGGAGACGCGGAACGTACTCGATGAAAAATTCTTCAAACGAGCTTGCTATTTCGATGGCCACCTGGTGGTATGGAATCAGGTCTCGATTTCTGACTTCATACTCTCCTCGTATTTGATTAACCACCAGTTGAGAATCTCCAAAAGCTTCAAGGTATTCGACCCCCAGCTCTTTGGCGAAATTAAGTCCGATTATTAATGCATTGTATTCAGCTACGTTATTAGAGCATGGTTCAGTCAGTGAATATGCTCTAGGCAAGACGTGCTTTTCCGGGGAAACTAAAACGACCCCCACTCCTGAGGAGATTTTAGAACATCCGGGTGCACTTGCCACGTTGGTTGATCGGGAAGCCCCATCGAAGTACAATTGCCACACTTGTTGATGTGAGGTGGTATTAACTTCGTGAGTTTCATCTGGCAGGTCGTCGTACAATTCGACTACATCCTTCGTAGGGTTTTCTGCCAGAAGGTCGCAAATAGCTCGTCCTTTAACAGATTTCTGCTGTTTGAAGTACAAGTCATATTGCGATAAGAGTAAAGCCCATCTGGCCAAACGCCAATTCATGGAAGCCGGTTGGGTCATGAACACTCGGACGGGATTTATGTTAGAAATGACATAAATCGTCTGTCCGACTAAATAATGTCGCATTTTCTGAATCGCGAATACCAAAGCGAGGCATTCCTTCTCAATCATTGGATAACGAGATTCAGCTCCTACCAATGTACGACTCAGATAATACACAGCTTGCTCGTGACCGTTATCGTCGTCTTGTGCAAGTAAGGCACTTAACGAATGGCTCGTCGCTTTGACATAAATCAAAAACGGCTTGCCCGATTTCGGTGCAACGAGAATAGGTGGATTCGCTAGATATTTCTTGATATCTTCGAATGCCTTCTGACATGCTTCATCCCAAATGAACGACACGCGAGTTTAGAGAACGGTTGACATTTTCCAGACAGATTTGATATAAATCGACGGATGTATGCCAATCGACCTTGCAATTCTCTGAGTTCTTTAAGATTTCTTGGAGGCTGCAGTTCGTTTATCGCCTTCACCTTATCAGGATCAATATGAATACCTTTTGTGGTGACGACGAATCCAAGAAATTTACCGCTCGACATTCAAAGGAAGGATTTAGTCGGGTTCATTTGCAACTGATGATTTCTCATAAGCTCGAACATTGTCTTCAGATCGTTAATGTGGTCGTTTTTATCACGACTCTTAATGACCAGGTCATCAACGTAGCATTCGACAGTCTTCCGGAGGTGCTCTTGAAAGATCTTCGTCATTGCTCGTTGGTAGGTAGCACCGGCATTCTTCAAACCAAATGGCATAACAGTATAACAGAAGACACCTAGGGGTGTTCTAAATGCTGTATGCTTTTCATCATCTAGGTGCATCTTGATTTGATTGTACCCAGAAAATCCATCCATGAATGACATTCTTTCAAACCCGCATGTGTTATCAATGATGACGTCCGTAATCGGTAGAGGAAAGTCATCTTTGGGACAGGCCGTATTCAGATCTCTGAAGTCAATGCAGATTCTGATTTTTCCGTTCTTTTTGAGGACTGGAACGATATTGGCCAACCATTCAGGATGTTGTTCCTCTCTGACAAAACCCGAATTAGCTTCTTGACTTCAGCTTCTATCGCCTCCATAATTTGCGGACGAAGCCGTCTTTGTTGTTGTTTGACAGGTTTGGCATCCGGTTTAATGTTAAGGCTATGCATTGCTACATCTGGGTCGAGTCCCGGCATATCTTCGTAATTCCAAGCGAAAACGTCGATATACTCTCGAACGAGGGCGATTAGTTCCTCTTTCTCGTCCGGTGGAAGATCACCACTAATAAATATAGGTTTTGGATTACTTTCGTCACCCATATTAACTTGATCTACTTTGTCCTCAGTAGGAGGTTCTCTTTGCTCAAATCGATCACCGTATTGGATATTCATGTAATGTGTCCAAGGATCTTCCCAAGTGGGCAACTGCTCGTCTTCTTCTGTTGTAGAAAGATCGACTGTTGCCATATTTGACATGAGACTTTTGAACTTTTCTCCAATGCTCACATCAGAATCCCAATTCGAGGTGTCGGATGAATGTCCACTCCTGTCTATTAATTGGTTAATGATCTGTTTGCCATAATCGTCATCGGATGATGAAGCATAACCCAGACCCCTATTACGACTGTAATAATTATCTGGTTTTCCTTTTGGTACATAGGCAGGACGGGGTGGAACCCTAATACCTTGACCAAAATAAAGACCTTCACCGAGTGAGAGGTCATAACCCCGGTTCGTCATATAATCATTCGCTTGCGAACTGTTTCGAGAGAAATGTCGCCCGGGTTTTTCTTCATCTGAATCGGTGTCCAAGAAAGGATCAGGAGTTGTGGATGGATTCCCTTTTCCAAAGATTATTTCTTTTTCACCCCCTGTCTTTGCGGGGAGAATCACAGTTGTTCCGACTGGATTTTGAAGATATTTTATCGTCATGCAAGACGAGCGAAGCGGCATGTGTAGACTAGGATCGTCATACAATTCCTGCATTACATCATCAAGACAATGCGAGTACTCTAAATCATAATTTATTATTTCATCGGCAAGCTGCCAGTTACAACTTTCATCCGACGATTCATCACCGTCAAGATCGATTACAAGAGGTTCAATGTCATTTAATACAAGACCTTCACTATAATCGAGCCCGGCTTCGGTATCAGCTTCTTCTCCGCTGTCCGTGCCATGGGCCGATGGTTCAGTATCGGACTCAGCACCATAAAGAAGGGAGTCAGTAAAGTAATTTTCTAACCCCTTGAATGGTTGCTTATCCGCGACCACCGTCTTGACCTCCTCATTAGTGTCGACATACTTCAAACACTGATGGAGGGTGGAGGGAACTATAAGATTACCGTGGATCCATGGACGACCCAACAGTAAATTATAAGAAGTCTCCGCATCGATCACATAGCAGGTGACTTCAGACTTCAGATCTCCGAGTTGACACTTCACCCGGATTTTTCCCAACGGTCGTGACCCGCTTGTGTTGAAACCATAGATAACCGTTCCAGTGGAGGCTAACTTGCTGGCGGGAATTCCGAGGTGGTACATCAAACGAAGTGGCATGATACTAACAGCGGAACCCGGATCGACTTGGATCCGGTTAACCATGCTCGAACCGATATATCCAGTAAAATATAACGGTCTATCATGCTTTGAATTCCTGACTTGCATGTCTTCTTTTGTGAAAGCAATGCAAGGAAATTTGGTGGCTGCCAGATTGCAATGCTGCACTGACGATTCTGGCTCTTCAGGAGCTGGCTTGACCTGAGTTAAGAATACTTCAGAATCAGCCAAAGCTTCTTGTAAAGCTTCTCTGGTTTCTTTTGAGAGGCGCAGCAACTCGTACAATGTGATTCTTGCTGGGATATTAGCCAGCTGAGCCATAACGTCGAAACGATATGGTGCGTTCGAGCTTTCCGGTTTGTCTCGTCCAATCGGTCGACTAAAACGAGACTGCTTCGGAATTTGAACCTCTCTGTGTTGAGGTTCTTTTTCTTTTTGCTTAACAACTTTCTGAGGTTTTTCAGCTGCTACTGGTGGAGTTATGGCTACCCCCAGCTCCGTAAGAGTTTTGGCATTTGGATCTGAGGTTTCCGGATACCTATAATGGTACTCGTTTCCACTTCTTGTAGCAAAAACTTCCTGTTCTCCATCAGAAAGTGATAAAGCTGCTATATCCTCATCGTTCTTCTCGGGAATCGCCGAGGCTCCATAGCAGGACTTCTCCTTTCCCTTGCCTTTTGACTTCTTCTTTAGCTATTCCCAGCTCTTTTAGAGTTGTAGCATTTGGGTTAGAGGTCTCAGGATATTTATAATGATATTCATTCCCACTTCTAGTAGCGAAAACTTCCTGTTCTCCATCAGAAAGTGATAAAGCTGCTATCTCTTCATCGTTCTTCTCTGGAATCGCCGAGGCTCCGTAACAAGATTTCTCTTTTCCCTTGCCCTTTGATTTCTTCTTTAATGTGGATGTTGTCCACTGTTCATCTTCCAGCAAATCTGGATGAACCCAAAGGATTTCGCCGTTGGGGGTTGTGTGAGATATAAGCCCCTTTTGGCGCTGTCCGTAAGGGTCATCGTTGATGGTTTGCACCTTGACATTCGACACTGGCTCGGCTTGAAACCAGGACAAAGGAGCTGACCCGAAGCTGATAGACACCGCATTCGCACCTACTTTCTTCTCCTTCGGCTTCAGTGTTACGATGCCAACATCGATTAAGGTTTGTATTTTGTCTTTTAAGACATAACACGTCTTAGTCGGATGGTGGACCCTCCTGTGATAGGCACAATACTTCGGGTCATTAATCTTCATTGCTTCTTCTTGGTTTGTGACCGGTGGAAGCTTGATCTTGTTATTCTCTAACAAGTATTTGAAGATGACTGGAACTTCATCATCTTTGAAAGAGTATTCCTTCGGAAATCTAGGCTCAGAAGTCTTGGGCTGCCTAGGGGGCTGCTGATTCTGATTTGGCGCCAGTTGGAAGGATGACTGCTGCGGTTGTTATTGCGACGTTTGATGTGCATCCACAGCTGCCGTGGACCCTCTTCCTCTGCCTCGAGGATTAAAGTTCTGCTTTTGATTATTAGCTGGTGGCAGACCTCTCTCCAAGTTCTTCCTCTTGAGAAAGCGTTCAGCCTGTTCACCTCTCACCTTCAATTCTTTCCAAGTTTTAGAGGGCACAACCCCCATGACCTCTAATACATCCAATGACAAGTTGTTGTGACATGTCTGTAGGATGAACTCTTCCGTGAGTGGATCTCTGCAGTTCACCGCTTTGTCCCGGAATCGTTTGACAAAGACGTCAACCGACTCCCCATCCTTCTGCTTTTCATCCAACAATGTGCCGATTGAGACCTCAGTGTCATCGTCGAAGAAATTGGTGAGGAATAGTTCTTCCATATCCTCCCAGCTAGTGATACTCCCGGGCTTAAGACGTCGGTACCAATCGAAGGCAGGCCCACGAAGGGTTCCTACGAATGACCGGACCATCAGGGCGTCGTTCCCGGATATTGCGCCGAGATGCGACTTGAAATAGATCAAGTGCTGAGTTGGTGAACCCCTGCCATCAAAAGGAGTAAAGTTAATCAAATTAAATTTCTGGGGATAAGGAATCAGGTCCCACTCCCTCGGGTACGGGTATGGAATGCCCGTTTTCTTCACTTCCTGAGAGTGGCTGACTTGGTCGGATCGCTTCCGGAGTTGTCTTTATCTGGAGGAGGATCTTCAAATATCGTCTCATCCTCTTCATTACGCCGACTGGATTCTGCTCTTTGGCTTGACTCCGGTTGGTGTTGCTGCACCTGCAAATCTCGCATCTGCTGCATAGTCAACTCCATTTCGGTTTTGAACTCAGCTCTGATTTATTCGCGTTGTTTAGCTAACGCTTCCTGCAGTATGTGAGTCAGTTGATCCGGCGTGATCGCAAACGATTCTCTGACTCGCCCAACACTGGACGCGGTATCGTCCGATGCAATGGCGGAATAAGTATCTGACATTTCTTCATCCGACGAGAGCCCCTCATGCATTCTCTTGTAGTCTCGTAAGTTGGCTCTTCTTTGTAACCGCGCCATCCTTTGAGAAAGACCCCGCTCAACTCTCCCTCCCGGAGAGAAATCAGGGTCGGGGTTAACTAACTGTTTCTTTCCTTTGTTGGTCATGTTAATAGTGACCTCAGGGAACTCATCTTGTCGAGTTACAGGTTTCCTTTTGTTGAAACGTCTTGCTTTGGGTCTTGACGTTTCGTTGGACAATCTTTGAAATACGGAGACTCTTGTTGAATTATTCTTAGAGCATCCGCATTCTGTCAACACTGCTTTAATGAGTCTCTCGCAAGCGCAATGAGACTCATTTTCTCTGACAACTCTCTTTCTTGAGTTATCTTTCTGATAGTACAGCTCATCATTATTGTGATTCGAGCAACCTATCTTTCGCTTTTGAACTTTGTTAACATGCACAGGACGACTGGTCGTCGCCTCTGAGCGATCCAAAGTTGAATTTTTAAATCCACCCCCTTGCGGGTGTGGAGTTTTCAGAGGTCCTAAACGAGAGTGAACTGGTATTCTCTCGTTTTGGACTTGTGCAGTTCTGACAGGAGGGTGTTTACGACCCCCTGTATATGAAACTACTACGGGTTTATTTGCCGGACTTGGTTGTTCTTTGGCCGGGGCTTTGCCTCGATTGTCAACTGAAGGACCGAGGCGATCCGCCATTTCCTCAAAAGGAAGAAGGCGGAAAGGGGTCAAATAGCTAATAATGCTCCACAACCAAACTTCGCCCCTAAGGGAAGAGGAAAGGCACACGCAAACACCGTGAACGCAAATCAAACGTTCGAGGTGCAAGCGCAGCCACAACAGCAGCAGCAAAAGGTGCCTCAACAACCAAGGTGGCAACAGCAGACCCCGAGGCCGAAAGCTTCGGAGCCAAAATTCCCAAAAGTTTATTCGTTCAGAGAGGATGAAGTTCCCGGTATCTTCAAGTACCTCATTGAGAACAACAAGATCAAACTGCCTCCAGTTCAGGATCAGGAAGATGCCAAGAGAATCAATGATCCGAAATACTGCGCATTTCATAGAGCGGTGCATCATCCTACCAAGGTATGCTACGCCCTTAAGGACAAGATCCAAGCTCTAATCGATGTCGGGGTCATCACCATGAAGCAGCCCAAGGAGAAGAAAGTGGGGGCGAATGCAGTGACGATTAGCTTCGGCTCTTTTCCCGTGAACCAGTTCCAGCTTGAGCCAGTAATAAAGGCAGCAGTGAAGACGGTGAACGATGATCCTCACAAGCAGCGCCAGAAAGGACTCGTGCCACACACAGCCCCTAATGGCGAGATTCTTTGGGTTCATCCAGATCTGATCGGAGACGAACAGTGGACTGGGACCTCTTCCAAGAAGAAATCAAAAGGGAAAGGCAGATCTTGTTATGGGGTGTCCGCTATTCCAGGAAGAGACGATGACAGAATTCCGGCTTTCCCACTTTCCGAAGATGAACAGGAAGCCCTTGCAACTCGGAGCGGTAACGAGTATCATTACAAGTACCCGGATGCTTCCGAGCAATTAGGTACCAACACTCCCCCTTCCAAGACGTTGGCAGAACTGGGAATAGCAGCAATTCCCCCGACGCCTATAGCCGCGGAAAGAGTCCAACAGAAGGAGAAAGGAAAAGAGCCTTTACGCCAGGAGACTTGAGAAACAAACACAAAAATCGTCTATCGATCTTTGTTTTCGTGGGACTTTACCTGTGCCGGGAACGCTTTGGTTCGTGGACCGCCGATTCACAGATCGTGAAGAGGGGGCTTATGATTCTAACTTCGTTATCGAAGTAGAAATTGAAACGATATCTTATCGAAGTAAGATAGTCGTTCTTCTTAAAATCAAGTCAAAGCTTAATTTCAAGGCGTTGCAAGAAAAACTCAAATCTGCTCTCTCTCTGCTCTGGAATGCTCTAACAAATGCTCGATCCTCGTCAGAAGTGACCCTAGGGGGGTATTTATAGCCTCAGAGGTCTGCAACTGAAAAAACTCAACAAATGATGACGTTAGTACGGCGAGACAGTGTTTACTGTCTCGCTGGGCGAGACAGCGTTTGCTGTCTCGACCCGCGAGACAGTAAATTTGCTGTCTCGCTCAGCGAGACAGTAAATGCTGTCTCGGAAAATGGCAGTTTCTCGCTGTAACTGTTCTTCCACGTTTCAAACTCCGTTATTTTGGCAGTTATCCACGTGATTTTCGCCCATGATGTTTCCCACGTCCCTTGGCAGTTAATGGACACGTGTAGGGCAGTTACAAAGGTGGTTTTGACCATTTCAAAGCTGTCTCGCTGGCGAGACAGCAAATACTGTCTCGCTGGCGAGACAGCAAAGCCTGTCTCGCTGGCGAGACAGTTCATACTTGTTTTGTTTTTTCCAAAAACAGTATGAAATCTTTTCTTGTGATTTTTTGAGTGATCTTCTCTATGTTTGGGATATCTATTAGCATTTTTTGACGCCTACAAAGACCAGCAATGTGATCAAATTCATCAAGCATCGCATCATCTACCGATACAGCGTCTTGAGGCACATCATTTGTGACAATGGATCACAATTCGTGAGTAATGCCTTCACTCGATTCTGTGACAAGTTCAGAATACAGAACCTATCATCCACGACTTACAATCCGTTAGCAAACGGGTTAGCCGAATCCTTCAACAAGACTATCATTAAGATCTGGATCAAGCTGACTTCCAACAGCAAGCGTGACTAGGATGAGAAGCTCGGTGAAATCTTATAGGTATATCGGACCACAGTTTGAACACTGACCGACGCCACACCTTACTCATTGGTATACGACTATGAGGCCGTGTTACCACTCGAAATTCAGATTCTGTCCTTACGAGTCGCACTTACAACGGGGATGACGATTGAAGAAAGTCATAAATGACGTCTCGCAGACCTCGAGGCACTAGATGAAAAGTGGTTTGAAGCTTAGTATCACATTGAGTTCTATCAAGCCCGAATCTCCAAGGCTTTCGACAAAAAGTCAAACACAAATCCTTCAAGGAGAGAGAGTTGGTCCTCATAGTTTGATGACCCATGATCCTTAGCTCCAAGAAGAAAGGCAAATTGTAACCCAAATGGGAAAGACCATTTGTGATCAAGACAGTCTATTCAAATAGAGCTTATCGCCTCATCAAACCGAATGGCGACAAGATCCTGATGCCTATCAACAGCAAGTTCCTGAAGAAGTACTATCCTTAGTCTTCTTTTGACCTCCTTTTATACTCCGACAAGTACACGAGTATAAACTACTTTTTCATATACTTCGACAAGTACACGAGTATAAACTACTTCTTCATATACTCCGACAAGTACACGAGTATAAACTGCTTCTTCATATACTCCGACAAGTACACGAATATAAACTGCTCCTTACCTCTAACTGTTATACAAGGCTAAAATGTTCCCTACCTTTGACAGGAAGTTCCTAAAAAATACTACAGATGATATTCTTAAGGATAACCTAGAATAAGATGATTATTCTAGATGAAAACCAACCATCCGAGTAATCCACTCTTAATCATGATAAAAATGATTAAAATCCTTCCACTGCTGCATGAGGCTAAACTGCTCCTGACATCCCCCTCTCGATTTCTTCCAAGAATGAAAGGTCCACTTTCAAAATGGATGACTAAAATTTTGAATAGTTAGGGTCGTTCCAAATCTTTCACCTAGTCAAACCTTCCTATAGTTAGGACCAAAGCCAATTTCCCCCATCGATCCTCTCCAATAGAACGATGGGACCACTCCCACTATCGTGTTAACAAATACCTCTGGCAAAATTAACTTACCAATCTTCTTCAATAGGATGGTAGGTCCTCAAATTCACTCCGATCGTGACAATCCTTATCATGTTAACACCACACCTCTGACCAAAATCTACTTACAGACTCTCTTCATTAGAGCGGTAGGTCCATAAAGTCACCCTGATCGTGACAATTCCTATTACGTTAATGATTACCTCTGATAGCCAACACCGTCGTTCCTACAAATAGCATTGTCCGATCAATCATCACACTCATACATCCCTGAACGGCCTGATCCTTTCCGAGCATTCTAATATCCTTAGAACAATCAATGGGTAGCAATCTACCACGCGATGGCTACTATATCAATCAATCGTCACACTCATACGTCCCTGAACGATTTGATTCTCTCAACACCGTCATTCCCGCAAATGATGTTGTTCGTCGACAACTTCCTACCAAGTGATGTGTCCTATCGACACTTTATCCTGGCCACTCCTGCAAGTGACTAGTCATTTAGGGGTAAGTCATTACATTTAAACGACATGACCCAACCTAATTATGACCTAACGGTTGTAATTAACCCAACCCAACGCCTCAAATGGCTAAGGATAGAGAAAAAATCTTAGCATCAAGCCTAAGAAAAACTTCTCGACAACTCATCATATTGAGGGGAATAGTATGGCTAGCCCGATTCAAACGATAATCGGTAAAGGCAAATCAAATCCATTGATAGCTGGGGGTTTGCTAAAAATCCTAAGGAGTCGGAAAATATGCACACAAAGTGTTGGAAGCAACAAGCGGACAACAAAAGCATAATTTCATCCATTAGAAAGGTTTAGACATCACAAAAGGGGATATGTCCAAACAAAGTCAAAACCTCTTCAATCGCGACTCGACGTCCCGAATCTGCCTATGGTGCTCCCTCTCTAAGGTAGTGAGGGTCTCCCGGTGAATGTCTTCCTTAGTGAACATGACGCCTTTATGGAGCTTCTCCCTCACTGCTTCTAGAGCATAATTCTTCACCTTGAGGTCGGCGATGATCAACCACAGCCGGTCCTCGATCTCTTTCAGCTCCTGCGATGCTCATTCGTAAGCCAACTCCTTAATAGCCAAAAAGGCTTGTAGCTTGATGATCATCCATCTCTCATTTGACATGGATTGGGCAGCATCTACCAAAAATGCATTGGCCTTCTAATACTCCTCAGCCACCTCCTCGTCGGCTACTGTAGCTCGCTCTATCTCTTCCAACAGCCTAGTCTCCTCAGCCATGGTCTCATCTAAGTATTTCTTCCATTCCCCCGATATGGATTGAGCATTTTCAACGGCCCGAGCAACCATGTCCACGAAACAAAGGGAGAGCAATGCCTGGACATCCATTTCCACCACCTCCAAGTGCCTCTAGAAAGGAGAAGCCGCATCTGTGCCCGTCAACACGCGCAGTTCGTTCAGATACATGTCCAGATGTGGTCTGAACCAGTCAAAAGAGCAGCCTTCAACCAACACCATTTTGATGCTATCATGGAAGCAGGTGTTAAAGTTCTCGATGGTCCGCTTCATGATCTTTGATTAAAACGAGAGGTAGGAGAAGGGGGAACATCTTTGGAAAGCTGAACTTGTGCCCGAGCGCCAGTTGCAATGATCGCCCGATCCAACTCTTCTTCCCGAGCTGTCTCCTCTTCTTGAGTCAAGGCCTCATCATGAACCGACGCCTCCTCTGCATAGCGAGCTCTCTTGGCCGTCGTCTTGAAAGAAATGCTGACATCTGCCTATCGCTTATGCTCCGGAGCGAGAGCTGGAGCCTACATTCGCTCAGCAATAGAGTCCCTGGCATACTCCAAGCACTCTTCAACTCTGACCAACTCCGCAGTTGCCTCTTGCCCTCTTCCGAGCCCTAACTGGGATGGATCATATTGGGTTAGGTGAAAATTCCGTAACCCCCATACAACTCCTCCTCCTAATGTCACGCCCCGCTTCCCAAAATACACGGGAACCAGAATGTGAACAAGCCCGTGACGTATTAGATCAAGGAGAATAAATAAAAATAAATGTTTCTCCCCAACCTAACATGCTAAGCATCTGGAAATAAGTACAATGCGAAGTCACAGGTCCCTGATCACAATCAGTAAGAATATAATAGACAAACTCAGAATAGAAATATCATATCACAAATGGGATAACATCCGAGACATAAAAGTACGGGTCAAACATGCCCTTATACAAATCTGAATAAATGAATGCTGAGGAGATACAAAAAATACATCGATCAAAACATGCCCTTATACAAATCTGAATAAATGAATGCTGAGGAGATACAAAAAATACATCGATCAATGAAAAAGAAAGAACTACAAAAGTAAGCTAAGACCATCGAACAACTGGAGGGAATAACTAAGCTTCGGCTTATTCTTCTGCTCCATCTACAAGGCACCCCTGCTGAGAATCCTCGGCTTTGGTGCATCTCCAAGCTGAACATGTTCTTCTTCTAAGTCTGACGTACACCAGAGAAAACAGGTGTACGTCAGGGTGCAAGGTACACGGCAAGACCCCACAAGGAAAATAGAACAACGAAAACCAAAACGGAAACAATACGATAACAGAATTGATAAAAGAACGTGTAACTGGAAATTCCACAAAAACCGACATGCGATAACACTACTAAAACATGATAAACATAGGAATCCATAAATCAAACGGGTAACGAGATCATGCAGCTAGCGATCAGAAATCATCTAAGTCACAAGGTCATACACTAGATGAAATTAATACTTAAAAATCTACAACTCGAGACGTAGTACGTCGAGCGAAATAATCCAAACAAGGAATCCCTCATGTATATACCATATGTCTCGAATTGTAAATAATTAAATATTAATCCCGATCTATGTATAAAAAGAAATACAACTGGACTACCTTTCACAAGAAATCATACCTAGCCAAGAACGAGGTCATGTAACTAGCCATTCTATACAGGTCACTGGTTTACATCTCTCACAGAGTCAAAGTTCACATTATCGGATATCTGGTTAACAACCACATCTCACTAGTACCTCAGACCCACCCCAGTGCGAAACGATTCACTGGTGTGTGCCTGAAAATAATCAATAATCATAATATCACCATTCCTCAGACCCACCCCAGTGCGAAACGATTCACTAGTGCGAGCCTGGAATAAACAATACACATCCGATCACTGCTCCTCAGACTCACCCCATTGCGAAACGATTCACTGGTGCGAGCCTGGAATAAACAATACACATCCGATCACTGCTCCTCAGACTCACCCCAGTGCGAAACAATTCACTGGTGCGAGCCTAGAAATAAACAACAACTTATCCGATAACATGAACTCAGACATTCCCATCTCAAGTACAAGTCAACAACTCATATCTCACGGGTAACTATGGTCAAGCAATACACGCGATTCTCAACTATAACAGGGTATAAATGCAATGAATACTATGTAACAGTGTCATGAGTCATGAATAGGAAACGTGAACAACTACTAATAACAGTGCAAGATGGAACTACAACTATCAAATAATTACACATGAAATGTCGCAATTTCCAATCGTCATGATCATAAATTGATTAATTCCAAAAATAATTTTTCCGAAATAGATTCCTTTAAAAAAACAATCCATTTTCCAAAAAATTTCCTTTTAAATTATTTAACATTATAATTATTCAAAACTAACCCATTTTCCAAAATAAATTCTTTCAACTCATTTATTATTATAATAATTCAATTTAAACCGTTTTTCCAGAATAACTCTTTTAAAAATATTTCTCATAATAATAATTCTAATTAATCTAGAAAAATATTAATTTATCATTTGAAATATCGTCATCAACAGTCCCACGCAGATAATAGCAATTCATAATCTAATCTATGCAACTAATTAACGACAGATATAAATAGGAATTGACGAGTCAAGAGGAGCAGGATCTTGCCTCGGGGTTTTGTCGAACGAACACTAGTGTGACCGGTCGGGTGGATCGCGCCCAGCAGCATCGTTTGCTGACGGGCTGGGTTGAGTTCGACTCTGATGAAGGTACAGGGGCGGCAGTATCTGAGGTGTCAGGTTGTGCTGGCTGGTCGGGAGCCTGAGGTGAGCGTCAACGAGGAGCATCGTCGGGCTAGAGGAGTGGGCGCACCGGACGCGTAGAGGGAAGCGGCCGACCGGCGCGTTCAGAGCGAACAGGCGGCTGCAGCTAGTGGAAGCAGGCGCGTACCGGTCAAGGCGGCCCGAGGCAGCGCTGGCGCCCGAGTTTCTGCGAAGCCAGATCCGCGTCGGTATTCTGGAGGAGGGGGAGGTGGTACGTGACGTAGTGCTCGCTCGCCGGAGGTAGTCGAGTTTCTGAGCGCAATGAGTGGCTGTGGGTGAGTTGACGACGTGCCGGGGAAGGAGGAGATGGCAATGGCATTGAGCTGACCGGCGCGTGAGCGGTCTGTTGATGGAGGGCAGGCGCGCCGGAGGCGGTGAGCCTCGGCTTGCTTTCGTGAGAGCGCCGGGGGCGCATGGCCACGCGGCCGGATGGGCGGCAGGAAGGGGTGGTCTGGTCGGCGTTTCGGTGTTCGAGTATCGCGTTAAGGAGCATTGCGGAATGGCCGTTGATTGGGGAAGAAGAGGGAGCAGAGCAAAGAAGCATAAAACGAAATATTATAATAATATTATATATAGATATAGTTATATATACTATTATATATATTATATATATAATATAAGTATATACTATATATTATATATTATAATAATAAGTATATATATATATATATATATATAGAGGGAGAGAGAGAGTTAGGGTTTGGTATTTAAATAACAAAAATAATTAAAATAAATAATTATGGGTACTTAAAATTTAAACTAATTACAAAATAATTATCTACAAATAAAAACATACCTGTTAAGCTAATATAACAGCTGATACACGATAATTAAAACAATACAACAATTTATACCAATAATACATAATTAATAATACTACATATTATAGAAAATAATACAAAAATATAATAATAATACCACGTATTATTCAAAATGATACGTAATAGTATCGATAATACAACAGATTAATTCTATAAATTTTTACTGCACTAAATAAATTTATAAATATTTAAATCATTTAAATAAATATAAAACTTAGACTTTAAATCATAAAAAATTGTAGAAATTCAAGAAAACTATAAATACTCTTTTAAAAATAATAATTAAATATTTTAAAATATTAGAAAACTATTTTAGCTAGTATCAAAATTCATGGTCCTTACATTCTACCCCCCTTAAAATAAATTCCGCCCTCGGAATTAAACCCAAGGACAGAGATATGGAAAGAGAGGCTCAACCCAACGCATATAAAGAAGAATTCAAAATAAATTGCATATCCATTAGCAAAGGGGAATGTAAGACAAGAACAACACAAGATGAGATACAAGTTGTGACAACTAAGATATCGCTATCGCTTCTCAGACTCGCAACAAAATCCAAGCAAATACTATGATACAAACATATTTAACTGTGTGAACTTGTTACACAGTACTTGTAAATATATAAGAAATCTAATCAGTATAAGGTATAAGATAAGCAATAACATAGAATCAAAACAATAGGTACAATGTAAATAAATAATCATATAGAGTGAATCATGCAAATAATATACAAGCTTTCATAGAAACAAAGTAGAAACATATTAAGTAAGAATAAAATCAAGTAAGAACAATAAATCTAAAGCAAACACAAAAGTAAGTCAAATAAAATAGAAACAGACAGAAACATAAACAACATAATAAGAAAAGTCGAAAAGTCTAAAATACATAATAGTTCAAACAAACATAATAGCAGGGTATAACAATGGTTAATAAAAATAAAAAGAAATTTAATTATGAAAAACACAATCAATACTGGTTCAAACTAATGATATTAAAAACACAATGCAAGATATAAAATCAATAAAAATAAATAAACGAGCGAAAAACAAACATCAGCAGGATCATATAACAAAATAGAATGATATACTAATAAGTATAAATCAAATATAATAGGAAAAACAACCCTAAAACAATTAGAATAATAATACATACAAAATAAACACAAATATAAGAAAACATATTTAATTTATGAAATGATGAAAAATAGTCTGAAACATAGAAAAGATACAAAGACAGTCAAGTATAAATAGCTAAACACAATTATTAAAATAATTATACAATCAAATAATCATGTAAAGCAGTATACAAAATTTAGTAGATAAATAATTCATTACACAAATATTAGGAATTTACAAATTGTATACACATAAATTAGAATGCGACAAACAATATAATTATATAAAATAAGCAACACAATGCAAGTAAAATATTAGAAGGTAATTGAACATAAACCAAAAAGATATTATATACAAAACAATACAAGGTAGATAATCATGGAAGGACAAGGTGATATGACACAACAACATATAAGAAAATAAATTATATGTAGTATATCATATCAAAAATAAAATAAATAATTAAAATCATATATCACAGCAATAATTATCAAAAACACACACTTTATATAAATATTATGACTAAATAAATGAAGCAGACTAACATGGACAAAGAACAAAATAAAAAGTAAGACTAAATAAATGAAGCAGACTAACATGGGCAAAGAACAAAATAAAAAGTAAGTATTAGAATGAATAAGAAACTGTATATAGAAAATAAGGAAGCAAAACACAAACATGACTAAGAAAGATGAAATGATTGATAAATTAAATCAAAAAATAATATTACATGTAATTAGAAGAAAAGAATGAAATGTAATATACTAAATGAAACTATTTTATACATAGTAAAACAAGCTAGCAAGTTAATAATATACTTATAATATAATATACAATAGTTGACAATAATAATGTAAAATGACTGAAATATACTAAACACGAGAATGACGCAATATCATTAGAAAAGCATGAGATATAAGACAAGAATGCAGAACAAATCAGGCAGAAGTACAATAAAGATTAAGGTATACAGAACATACATAATCACAATAAAAAATAATATTAAGAAATAAATATAGATAGAAACAGATCATTACATATAGACAAACAAACAGATACAAATCATAATAATAATCAATAGTCGAATAAAACGATACACAATAATTATTAGTATACAAACAGTTATATAAAACAAGTAAATAATACAAAATCATAGTTAGGCTCAAAGAAACACAAATAAAATCAAAGTATAAAAATAAAAGATATAAGAGCAAAAGAGATAAACAAGATTCAGTAACATATGATGTGTATAACTAATATAATCATTAATATGTATAATAAGCGTTAAAAATAAAAACACATACATAATATTAAGCATATAAAAGTCTGTATACTCATGGTACTAATCATGCTAACAAAAATAAATTTTGATGGAAAGATTCATAAAGTATTATATGGTAAAATAGACATAAGAGTAAACACGTGATTCAAAATAAACATATTATATAAAACATAATAAGAAGATTATAATTATATATTCGACAAATAATATGATAAATTAGAAGTATTAGTAATATTCATAAATATAAACAAGATACAATAATAATAATCATCACTATATAAAATCAATTTAGACATAGTAGTATATTGTGTAATAGTCAAAAATCATATAAATACAATCAGTGTAATATACGTAAATAAAATGTATAATACATAAAACATGAACTATGAAAGATAAAATATATTTATAAACAAATAAAAACATACAATATAACACTGTATGTGATACATAAGATAATATAGTAAATAATATAGAATTCAATACAATCAAACGATACACAAGTCAAGTCAAAGAAAATATAGCGTAAAAATAATAATATATAAAATAATGACCGGCACGGGGAAAGAGAGGTTATACAAAGAGAGGATAATCACGAAGCGATGAGACAAGAGTCGTGAAAAACTCCGGAGTCAAAGAGTGATAAGATAGGGATGAAACGAAATCTATCAAGAAAAGAGAATAAGGGCTCAAGAATAGTCTCACGGATGAAATATGATATGTATCTAAATTGTCCATTATATTCTTAAAAGTAAGGACTCGGGACCGTGACCTGCATGGGCCACCAAAAAAAACCTGTCACGCCCCGCTTCCCAAAATACACGGGAACCAGAACGTGAACAAGCCCGCGACGTATTAGATCAAGGAGAATAAATAAAAATAAATGTTTCTCCCCAACCTAATATGCTAAGCATCTGGAAATAAGTACAATGCGAAGTCACGGGTCCCCGATCACAATCAGCAAGAATATAATAGACAAACTCAGAATAGAAATATCATATCACAAATGGGATAACATTCGAGACATAAAAGTATGGGTCAAACATGCCCTTATACAAATCTGAATAAATGAATGCTGAGGAGATACAAAAAATACATCGATCAATGAAAAAGAAAGAACTACAAAAGTAAGCTAAGACCATCGAACAACTGGAGGGAATAACTAAGCTTCGGCTTATTCTTTTGCTCCATCTACAAGGCACTCCTGCTGAGAATCCTCGGCTTTGGCGCATCTCCAAGCTGAACATGTTCCTCTTCTAAGTCTGACGTATACTAGAGAAAACAGGTGTACGTCAGGGTGCAAGGCACACGGCAAGACCCAACAAGGAAAATAGAACAACGAAAACCAAAACGGAAACGATACGATAATAGAATTGATAAAAGAACGTGTGACTGGAAATTCCACAAAAACCGACATGCGATAACACTACTAAAACATGATAAACATAAGAATCCATAAATCAAACGGGTAACAAGATCATGCAGCTAGCGATCAGAAATCATCCAAGTCACAAGGTCATACACTAGATGAAATTAATACTTAAAAATCTACAACTCGAGACCTAGTTTGTCGAGCGAAATAATCCAAATAAGGAAACCCTCATGTATATACCATATGTCTCGAATTGTAAATAATTAAATATTAATCCCGATCTATGTATAAAAAGAAATACAACTGGACTACCTCTCACAAGAATTCATACCTAGCCAAGAACGAGGTCATGTAACTAGCCATTCTATACAGGTCACTGGTTTACATCTCTTACAGAGTCAAAGTTCACATTATCGGATATCTGGTTAACAACCACATCTCACTAGTACCTCAGACCTACCCCAGTGCGAAACGATTCACTGATGTGTGCCTGGAAATAATCAATAATCACAATATCACCATTCCTCAGACCCACCCCAGTGCGAAACGATTCACTGGTGCAAGCCTGGAATAAACAATACACATCCGATCACTGCTCCTCAGACTCACCCCAGTGCAAAACGATTCACTGGTGCGAGCCTGGAATAAACAATACACATCCGATCACTGCTCCTCAGACTCACCCTAGTGTGAAACGATTCACTGGTGCGAGCCTGGAAATAAATAATAACTTATCTGATAACATGAACTCAGACCTTCCCATCTCAAGTCCAAGTCAACAACTCATATCTCACTGGTAACTATGGTCAAGCAATACACGCGATTCTCAACTATAACAGGGTATAAATGCAATGAATACTATGTAACAGTGTCATGAGTCATGAACAGGAAACGTGAACAACTACTAATAAAAGTGCAAGATGGAACTACAACTATCAAATAATTACACATGAAATGTCGCAATTTCCAATCGTCATGATCAGATGGAACTACAACTATCAAATAATTACACATGAAATGTCGCAATTTCCAATCGTCATGATCATAAATTGATTAATTCCAAAAATAATCTTTTCCGAAATAGATTCCTTTAAAAAAACAATCCATTTTCCAAAAAATTTCCTTTTAAATTATTTGACATTATAATTATTCAAAACTAACCCATTTTTCAAAATAAATTCTTTCAACTCATTTATTATTATAATAATTCAATTTAAAACGTTTTTCCAGAATAACTCTTTTAAAAATATTTCTCATAATAATAATTCTAATTAATTTAGAAAAATATTAATTTATCATTTGAAATATCGTCATCAACAGTCCCGCACAGATAATAGTAATTCATAATCTAATCTATGCAACTAATTAAAGACAGATATAAATAGGAATTGACGAGTCAAGAGGAGCGGGATCTTGCCTCGGGGTTTTGTCGAACGAATCGACGCTGACAGTGCGGGTCGGATCTGACGCGAAGGAGCGCGGCGGTGAACTTGGGTCCGGGGCGGCGAACAGGGCGGCGAGAGGTGGTGGTGAAGATGGAGGTGCGGCTGTTGGAGGTGGCGCTGGCTTTGGCGGTGGTGCAGGCGGATCCACGGGCGGCGCTCAGGCGGTCGACGAGGGCGGTGGTCGGAGGTCTGGTGGGCGAGCGGCGGCGGTTTCGGGTTGCTGGGTGTGAGGTGGTGGGTTCGCGGGTTGAAAGAGAGAGGGAGAAGAAGAAGGAGGCGGCGTGGATGATGAACAGTAGAGGGAAAACGAAAAACATATAATATATATATAATTGTAATTAGGGTTAGGGTTTAGGTTAAAATAATTAAAATAAATACTTTTGGGTACTTAAAAATTAAACTAATTACATAATAATTATCTACAATTAAAAACGTACATGTTGAGCTAATACAATAGTTGATACGAAACAGTCAAAATATTCGCATATTATACAATTAAACAAGAATAATTAATAATAAAAATATATTTACTTATATTTAAAATCAAATAATTATGGGATAAATATCTACAAATCAAAACGTACTAGTTGTGCTAATATGACAGCTGATACATGATAATTAAAATAATACAATAATTTATACCAATAATACATAATTAATAATACTACATATTATAGAAAATAATACAAAAATATAATAATAATACATCGTATTATTCAAAATGATACGTAATAGTATCGATAATACAACAGATTAATTCTATAAATTTTTACTGCACTAAATAAATTTATAAATATTTAAATCATTTAAATAAATATAAAACTTAGACTTTAAATCATAAAAAGTTGTAGAAATTCAATAAAAATATAAATACTCTTTTAAAAATAATAATTAAATATTTTAAAATATTAGAAAACTATTTTAGCTAGTATCAAAATTCATGGTCCTTACACTTAATCTTCTCGGATGGCCTTTTTGGTAGGAACCACCTCAGGCTCCTTAATTCGTCGACGATCTTTCCGCCTCGATGTGTGGGGATGGCTGTCGATCGACATCTCTGTGCCATCAGGAAAGATTTGCGGGGGATGAATCCCTCTAGATTTGTGCTCATGCCCCGAGACCACTTACAATATGTAAGCATGTGACGGAGGGTCCAGTCCCATCATGTCAACTTGAACTTCACGTCGGTGCATCCCGCGTGTGTCTAGAACCACCCACATGCTTTGTCAACTAGCCCTCCCTCATAATACAGCTAGGGATTAATGTTCCCCATGTATAACTGATCGTACCCAAATTGGCGCGCAAATCGTCAAGGGATATAGGGTTCCAGATAGCATATTGGACCCCAGACAAATGTTAACCATCATCAGAAAGCACTTAAAGATAGAGCAGTGTGCCCATCCATAGCTGGCGCGTCCCGAATCGACTCGCCATATCTCCTGCCAGAGAAGTATGGGAAGAAGCGTAAGAAACCATAATTGCCAAAGAAGGATAACTCCTTCCTCATATTGGTAATGTCTTTGAGATTCCAAGAGCAGCTCTAACCATTGAACAAAGGGTATGAACCCTCCTTCTGGTGACGCTAAGGGTGCCGACATCAAATACTCACAATGTCTGATGAACAAGACCATGAAATACGTGTAAGGCAAATTTACCCGAGGATTCAGGGTCTTGGCTACCTCTTCTCCCCCCTCTTCCTCGACGAATGAAATACGACAAAATTGCGCTGACAGCTTTTGGAGCTCGCTCTGAATGCAAGCCGTCATAGCCGACACTAAGGCATAAGGCCATCCATAGGCCAAGCGAATAGCTGGCTAGATGACGTCCACCGGAATAGACTCAAAGGAATGTGTGGGAACCACACATCTCTTTAGCCATTACACCAAGTAGCCAGTGAGCAATGCTTTCACCGATATCACAGACCCGGCTCAATGATGGTACGACTCGAAGGACATTCTAGCCTTTAAACCATCCTCATCGTGATCGAGGGTCTACGAGTCGCCACTCTCAGATATTTTCCTCTTTATCTCTATTGGATCGCACTTCTACAATGGCGAAATGGCTCATCTTTTATCCTCGTTTTGAGGAAACAAGTAATCGGCCCAGTTCTTGTGACTGATGCTCGGGGTCCTCTTCTCCTTACCCTTGTGGTCTGCCGATCCAAAGGTATCCGAGCAAATGTGATAATGGCAGAGGATCTCCCATAGATTCTCCGCCACCTAAGGAGCTTGATCAAAGAGTTGGTCAATTTGGTGTCGGTTGGGGATGGGCTCTTCATACAGGAACTCCCCTACCGGTAGTCCGAACACTTAATACATCTCGTGATGTGCCAATCCCAACTCCCCATTTAGTGAGAAGAATGTTCCGCTAGCCGAAAAGTAGAGCTCCAGGATGCTGAGAAGTTGGGAAGCGTTGATCTTGAGGCCGTGTTGAGTGACCCTGATAGCTCTGTATAAATCTGACCACTACAAGTTAGAATTCTCCGTAGACACATATTCGGTGATTCTATGCCACCACGGACTATTGCCCACCGAAGAGTGAATCCACTTGGGGGCTTTGAAATCCTTGAGAGGGAACTGACCCCCAGCTCTGAAGAAACAGCGACGAAAGGTCTTGCTACTACTGATGTCTCTCCTACGGGCAACTCACCTTGCAGGAGGTCGGGGTGTAGAGCAATGACATGCTTGCTGGAGCTTTTCGACCCCATAACCAGCCAAAGAGCCGGTAAAAGTTCCACAAGTAACTTTGTATTGAGATGGAGTCAACTCCTAGTTAATCACACGGCGAACGGAGAAGGAACACAATTCTATCAATGAGAATCCCCTCGCCATGTTGGGGAGAAAATAGCGGACCCTATCTATCTCACGGAGCCACATGCTCTCATCAAGAGACATGATAGAAGAGCCAACTTGGCATCATCGAACATAAAATTAGGTTTCCTTATCTCTCGACGTTAAGAATCAACCAATGTTGCATCCGTGGACAGTTCCCGCATCATCAAATAGTGTCCCTCGGACACTGCTTGCTTTAACTTGCTCGCCTTGTTGACATCAAACACTGGCACCGGGTCAAGGAGCGGAAATCGATGGGGGGCGACGAAACATAAAATTAGGTTTCCTTATCTCCCGACATTAAGAATCCACCAATGTCGCATTCGTGGACAGCTCCCGCATCGTCAAATAGTATCCCTCAGACACTGCTTGCTTTAACTTGCTCGCCTTGTTGACATCAAACACTGGCACTGGGTCGAGGAGCAAAAACCGATGGGGGGCCACGAAGCTAGTGCCGCTAGCAAGTCTAATGGATCTACCCCTCAAGAGAGCCTCATTAGAGAAGGCCGCTGTAAAGTAAAAACAAAAAGAGTTAAAATTTCTTTGATTCAAAAGTCGGTT
>NW_017972570.1:112954-123155 GCF_001876935.1 Asparagus officinalis
CCGGCACGCATATGTGACGACTCAGTAATAGTAATTGAAGAAGCAAAACGGGAAGTAATACTTTTAGGGCAGCGCAAATATCCCAATAGGCATGCACAATTTTTTTTGTCTAAGGCGAGATGGCATGATATCAAAAGGGGAAATAAATAAAGATGGAAGCTTCTCTTAAGTGTTTCAAACATAAAGATATGCAACAAAGCTAGTAGAGAAGAAGAAATTGAGCTCTCAAAGAGTCAACACGATGCATTTGATATTAAAGAGATCATGTCTTGTGTCCTTTTAGGGATATGAAGTGTTTTTTCTTGGGTTTGTGACGTAGAAGACATTGTAACTGTTAGTAACTTTGAAAATATAATGCATAAATCTCTTCAGAAGGGAATAGAATGTGAAAGTTTTCTGAGATCATTTAGCGGAAGTTGAGCGAATTAATCAAATGGAAACACATGTGCTAGATATTTGTCACAACGATCATTTTCTACAACAGTCAGTTAATGTACACAATGTTACTGCATATTTAATAATATAAGACTGGGCTCGTCTTGTACTTGGTGTAGGAGACTTCCATGCCTAAATATAGATTTATATGAAGCTAATAGTGATCATTCTGCAATCGCCTGGAAAACATATATGATATATTATGTGTATATATATCATATTTGATGAAAAAATCATAACAGCAGGGTATGCTGTAAAATCTCACTACAATAAAAAGGTATATATATGAACTCTAAGTATAGCAATCTATGGAGAAGAGAGCATAATAGTAAAGGTTATTATGGGAGATAAGGATGCTAAGAGGGATTCTAGGAAGGGCACCCGACTGTTTATAAAATGGTTAGAGGAAAGAACACATTAACATTACATATGTGACACAATGTAGTAAGAATGAAACAACGAGAGGTAATTGTAGGATATCTTTAAGATAAAGATCGTATCTTTTCAAAATAGGATTCGGAATGGGCTTAATGAAAAGCTCGATATAAAATAAATATGGGGTAAGATGGCAAGAAACCGCAGGTCTTTTTTGAACTAGATGTATATTGTCAGAACAAGGAGAAGAGTTGGCGTGAAATGACTATGAAATAGATAAGAAAGAAACATTTTCTGCGAATATGAAATTCGAGAGAATGAAGAACGGGTATAAATTCGAAAACCATAATTATGGTGAAGTGTAGCTTATATAGCATAGCAAAATAATCGGAAAATGGAATAAGATTAAGAAAATTGGGTGAGAAATGATTTGAAAGGGTATGAGATAAATGTCTTAGAATATATGTCTATATCATCTATATATCCAACCAAACGATTGAGTCACAATGTTGGCTTGGCATATCTGGAACAAATTACTTACATGGATAAGGTATGTGGACTGCCTCTCATAAATTGCATGTAAAATTACTGGTTGGTTGAGCTATATCAGAAGAAGAATCATCATGCACGAATATATGTACGACATTCTTCTAACATAGACTGTAAGTACAGTTGTGCATGTGGGTATACAAACTGACATCACAGTGCTCAAGTTGGTCTCAACAATTAGTAATGTAAGAACAACATGTTTTTAACAATATAGGCTGCAATCTAATACATTGGTCATCGCTCACAATAATGTAAATATTGAGACAGAGATGTATGATGGAAATGGCTTGACAAGATGGTTCATTTACAGAATATGATGCTGGCATATGTCAATTTGCAGCGACATACTCATCATACGTGCTAACAGCGTGTGCGAGGAGATTAAATAAGGATGACAGTTTGCATACGGTGGTACTCTCAAATGAATCTAGGCATTAAATTCAATGTGAAGCAATTTAATCCAATGTGTATACCGGTGTGTGCTTAGTCAAAAATTAGGGGATATATAATTTAAGGATCACTTGGCTTGGACTCTAGCGAAATTAATCATTTCACATTATATAATACATACTGATGTTGGAACCCTAGAGTGGGGTGATTAGGGTCTTATGCTAATCTAATCGCGAGTTTATATACCAATTATACTAATTACAAGATATATCCTAGCCTTAGGTATAGAATACAACAGATATATGAGATAGGATACGCAATATGACAAGAAGATATAATCTTAGCAATTGAGATATACTATAAAGATATGGAATTGGATTACAACTTAAACAAGGGGAATAACATAAACAAAACAAGAGGTGGATAGTGTGGGCAATAAGCAATGCAAGGACACAATATGATCACGGAGTTCGGAGCCTTCCGTCCTACGTTCACGATACCGTCCACTCCGTGGAGAAATCCCTATGGCACAAACCCGGGCGAGTTTTATCTGTACGCTTAAAGGCGATAAAGGGTTTTACAACCTCACAGCTATGGTTTTTAGTTTAGCATGAAACTCTACAATCAATCCTCTGAATCTCATCTACACATTCTCAGTGTTGAACTAGACGTGTCTCCCTCAAGTGGTCGGATACAACTCTCCCTAGTTCGTCACCGCCACTCTCTTGACGATTTCCGACTCTCAGCCACCACGTTCTCTCGGTGTAACAAGTGTATTTACAAAGTGAATCATCAAAGAATAATTATAATAGAGATAAGATGTTTTCTTATTATGGATGAGAAGACAATGGAGCTCACTGCTCTAAAGGTTACACAATCCAAAACTATTTATTATGCATGTAATAGCAATAAGTCAATGGTTGTGAGTGTGTAAACAAAGGGAGAAAATAGTAATCAATCTTATCTGGAAGTGTATGAACATACTAGGCTGAAATGGATAATCTAAACAATTGATAAAAAGTATATGAAAGGTCATAGATTGAAGTTGTAAAAAGATGCTTCATAGATATAAAGAGCTGAGAGAAAAGAGTTTTGGGATTGTTCAGAACATAGACCTGATCTCCAAGCTTTGGTGGAAATTGGATTCAGCAAAAAGCTCAGCAATCTTATAGCTTGAGCAAGCTTTAAACAAAATTAACGCCAGACTAAACATACTTAGTTTAAAAAACTCTTTAAAAAAACTTGTTTGGTAGAAACACAACGTCTCCTTTGCGTATGTTTATGGATAGAATTGAGATAGGGGCGGTTCTTCTAATAGCCTCCGAAAACGCTCAGTCCAAAAACCCAAACAAAAGAACAAAAAGCTAAGAATCATAATTGATTCTGTAACGGAATAGACTCAAAGGAATGTGTGGACCACACATCTCTTTAGGCCAATACACCAACAACTTGGAACCGTAAGTAGGGCGTGAAAACGGGGCGGGTCGCGTGCCAACAGTCTCCCACCAATGACGGGAGCCTTTCGGGGCCTCGGGAAAAAAACATTTCAAAGACATTAGAACTCGGTCGAGAGAAACGTTGCTTTAACACCAACGATAGGGCGGTCGATAGACAGACGGGCATTTTGCACGCTGGCCCACGTCCGGGCCGTCCGAGGGTGGCTCCGCCAGCAGATGATGGTAGGCAGATGCGAAGCGAAAAAGTGATGATTGAATTTGGCTTCCGGGTGCAGAGGACCCATCAACATGCGGGCGGTTAACTGTAACATTAATCTGAGCCCAAGGTTTTCAAAAAAGTTGAATTTTTTGAATTTTGCAAATACACCCTACACACTGATTCTAAACCATAATATCCAACCTTACTTCCAAATATATAAACTTTGGGGCAAATGATTGTAGAACATGATAATGTAAACCAATGGATGACTGATAAGGGTATAGGCGAGAAGATCTCGCGGTTTTTAACCTCAAAAAAGTCCCCTCATAAGAAATTTAATAATTTTTCCAAATAGTTCCAACTTGAAATCGTCATCATGATTTGAGCATTTTGTGCCTAATCGCTATCGGACATGGTTTTGTGAAACAATACGAAACTTAATTTTGTAGACTTATATAGAAGCTATGTAAACGTATTGGGTTATGAAGTCGCTATAAGCAAATAATATACAGTATTATTTATTCAAAAATACGCGCGCTATAAAAGCAAATAAAAAAATGTATGTTGATTCGGGGTCTTATAATATAATTGATATTGCTACTATTATCTGGTCATATATTGGTATTGAGGAAAAAACTCAAAGTTGTTTATCTAATTGTTAATTGTTTCATAGTAATCTTGAAACCCTATCAAACAAAAACATATATGATATACGCAGTGTATTCATTTAAATATATAATACAAACCAAGTAGACGCTGTTATGTGTGTGAATTAGGCTCTGATTGAGCTTGCAGAGTATACAACGCGCATAATATATACCTCATAACCTAAATATAGCCTCAATTGGCCTTGGGTGATTCTTCAACGAAATTGTCTTGGTACAAATCCACGCGGATAAGCCTGAACTTGAATCTTTAGTCTGTGTAATTGCAGGGCTTCACCACTATTCGTGCCGAATACCTCATTTGATAATGATCGGGCTCTGAATTTTGGTATTCCGTAATGGCACGTGGTAATCATCACTCTGTGCCATTTTATGAGATGTGGTCTAGTACTGTATAATAATAGGATACCTCAACTATCAAAAGCACAGTGACTAAACACTGATCTAATGTAACAATCTGTTTGTTATATTCATCATAACAAGGAAGAAGCGTCTGAAATATCTGCAAATAATATACTCAGAAGAACGTTGGTCAATGCAATGGTGGTGAGTTGATCTCATATCTAAAGTGTTATGGGATCAGGTGCATACCTCCCATCCACGGGTCATTCTCTACATGGTCCATCATACACTAGAGGGTGGCTGTGCCACTCCGGCAAATGTAGTGGGGCCGCTTCTATTTTAAGCTCACTACAAGTAATGCCATTTGTAGGGTCGTATGTAAAATCAAATACCAACTCCAAAATAGTCCTGTAAATACAAGATATGTTTCAGCCTTGGGGGGACTTTAAATTAATTACATAATGCAAACCATAAATTAACTTCTTGGAAATGCCTACCTTCTCCCTAACTGCTACGTCTATCTTGGGTAAATGTTTTGAAATTGTGCAACAAAGCCTTTGGCGCTTTGGCAAAGTCACTCTTTTCCTATAAAAATGTCTGGCTTTGGTCTCAATCTAAATAATGCTATCATAAAAGTGGCTCAAGTACTTCTTTCGGTATTATCTTTGTTGCTGAAGAAGCTTTAAGACTTTCTCTTCCAGTGAATATTAACAAGTCTTTGGAAGATGGAAATAGTGAAAGTGTTTTTATTTCATCTACCATTTGTTGGGCCAAGTGAATCTCATGCTCCAAACACTATTCTCTGTCTTGTATCACCTGTCACTCTTTTTGAGAAGCTATTTTTTTGCCTTGTTCATGGTTGTTGGGACTGTTGCGTGTCGTATTATGGTTTTTGGGAGTGTTTATAGGCCTTATCATAGCGTGACGCTGTCCGTGAGGGGAGCTCTTTAGTGAAGTCATTTGGAAATGGCATCTGACGCGAAGCGTGCAATCATAATATAGTCATCCGTCATCTGCATAGATTAATAGGTCATGACACGCAATTTCTCCATTGAACGGCAGCCTTAATGCAAGTCTCTCTTTTGCACATGATCATAGAGCTAGCAGGCAACACTGCTGAGAAGTTGGCGATGAATGAGGCTCGTTAATGTATAATGTTTTCAATCTCCTTTATTGATGTCATCTTTTAAGCTGCTTTTAATTTTTAAACTACAACATAAGTTATAACTTGAATAATATAGAAGAATATTCAAAAATCGTGCCAAGAGTGCGAAAATAATAGAGAACAAAACTAATGTTACCGTGTGTGAGTGACCCTGATAGCTCGTCTGTAGTAATCTTGACCAGCTACAATTCACGAATTACTCTATCGTGTAACTCAAAATAATTGTGGTCCATGATGAAGGTTTTGTTGTTTGTTCATCGTAGGACACAACCAAACCAATGGCCACGCACTAATATTCGAGCAAACGCTGCATCTACTAACCAAGGAATGGAATGGTTTTCCCATATGGTTAACACATTTTCGGGTAAAAAATGGGTTTTTTTTTTTGGGTTCGCAATCTGCCTTGTTCACTTTCAGCGCTGGCCGCATTGGCAAAATGCATTTGCTTTAAAGTTTTTTGTTGGTTTGAAAACCCATAGACTTTGCATATTTGCAAGAAAGGGTATGAGATCGGGTTTGGTCATCATGAGCAGAGAGCTCATCTGGTTGGGAGGCCATATTTGCAGTTGTCAGACTCCTAATGGAAATTTTCTTTTCTCTATGGGCAAGAGCTTTATATTTTCTTTTGAGGGGTTGTTGAAGTTGCTATAGATTCGGTTATGCACTATACTATGAGCGTGCCAACTCTATTTGCTATGCTGAATCAGAGTAGTCGCATGTAACACTAGGTTGGGAGTAAAACTTGTTCGGCAGGAATTTGAGGCTGAAAGTGATTGGGAAAAGATGTGGACTATCTGGAGCAAACGTGCATGTAAGATGAATGGGATGATGAATAGGAATGAGTTTTACATCATAATGGCGCTCACATTTGGAAACAAATGGTGGTCTTTGCCAATGGTGTGATCGATTATAGGACTATTTTTTGGAACGACATAAAATTGTGGTTGAAACCTCAGTCTGCGCCTTGGCCAAGAATGTTGGAGAAGGTGGTGGAGCGCATTGAAGTTGAGGACGTGGGTAGCTAGATCCTTCCTTGTGTTAGAATCTAACTCAAGAAGAGTGAATCCGAGCCGTTGTTGTTTAGATCAGCTCTGGTCCTATACTGTTTTCATATATAAAGAAAATGCCTTCTTGCAGAAGAGTAATGTGAGGTCATAAAAATAGACCACCTGGCCTTGTAAATAATTGCAATAGATGGGGATTAAAAAATCGGAATTAACAATTTACAAACGTTAAACGAAAAGGGTAGCTGTGATATCCCGACAAGAACTTACTATCACCATTAATTAATCTAAGCCAGCACAAGCAACTCAAAGTCTTCAGGTACACGAACAAAATAAAGTACTACTCAATGAAACAAACAACATAGATATACCGTAGCAATAATAAGGCAGACTAGTGATGACACCATGTAGTACTTTTCATTTGAGAATAAAGACATCACAGCAGTCGAACAGTGGATTTAATGAAAGGTCTTGGCTCACTCGTGATGAGCTCTTGATGGTATCAGTACTACGTCGGGCATACCTCTATATTCCATCGCTGCAGGAGGTTCGGGTGTAGTAGGGCATGACATGCTTGCTTCGGATTGCTTTTTCTGTGACGTGCCTATACTTATCTGTGTCCGCCAGTGTGCTTGAGGAGTGGTGTGGGCGCGGTAAATATGTTCTCATTTCAGTTAACTTGTGTAATTTGTAGATGGTAGTCTAACTGCCTAGTTATATCCACTACCGAACGGCCATGCAGTTGAGAAGGTACATATATTCTGTCTTCTACTCTCCTAATCTATCAATTAGATATCCCCCTGCCATGTTCATGGGGTAAACTAGGCGGACCCCATCCTATCTGATCTCGCACGGACGCCACATGCTCTGCCATCAGAGACATGATAGAAGAGCCAACTTGGGCAATTCCATCGCACTACATAAAATGTAGGTTTCTCATTATATCTCTGGTTTGATTCGAGGGGGTGTTAAGAATCAACCAATGCTTGGCAATTGTACGTCCGTGCACATAGTTCCGATTCTGCTCAAGGTTTCATAGGAGGTAAGCTTCGCTCGCCCTCGGACACTGGCTTGTCTTTAGTATGGGATTTGCATCTCATTGTCGTGTGGGCGGGAGACCGTGTTGGACATCATAAACAGCAACTGCATGTCCTTGGGTGCGGAGGGGGTGTCGAAGTTTTTGGCGTGAGGATCTGACCATTGTTCCTTCCAACATATCAGTATTTATCTTTCAGTCCCGATGAATGTCCTACGAATTTGAATACCTCTCCTATTTTGGAGCGTGTTCCGTCGCGCTCCCGTAATTCTTCTACGGAATGTCATGAAGCACACCGATAGAGGGGATTACTGGGCTAGTTTTTGGGGTGGGGGTTACCGGGTCAACTGGAGACCGAGAAATCGATTGGGGGCGACAGGAAACATAAAATTAGGGTTCAGCTTATACTCAAAAGAACAATTAAGAATCCACCACCATGTCGCATTGCTGTGGCACGTATTGGTATTCCCAGCTCCCTTGCCTATTAGCAGAGCATCGTCAAATCACCCCGTATATAAGCATCTTTTTATGGATATACGCATACCTCTATTTGTGGAGGAATATTAAGACCCAACGTACTCGGGGACTGGCTTGCTTCTTAATGCGTAAATTTGGGAATTGGGCAGTTCTCGACCGAGAACTCTTATTGACATCGAACACTCAGTGGTGGCGAACTTCGGACCAGTATGCGGTGTGGGTTATCCCAGAGGGTTGAAATGACTTTTCCTATAGTTTTGGCGGGGCTCGACGGAGCAACGAGGGCCCGAGCTAGTGCGCCGCTTAGCGAAGTTCTACCATGACTCTACCACCCTTAACGCTAAAAGAGCAGGTATGTGTCACAGCTTCTCTTGGTATTTAGCTTAGATGCAGCCGAGCAAGGCCGCAAAAAATTGCTTATTGTGTTAGGTGGAACAAGTAACAATTGTGGGCCAGAACCAAAGAGTCTCCAAAATTCCTTTGATTTCAACAATTTGGTCGATGTCATGAACAAGTCTCGGCCCCACAAGCCATCGTACGGGTCGCCTCAGGACAGCATCCCCGGTGTGGGAACATGCGTCACTTAAAGCACTATGACCTCCTTCGCGTCCCCTTTATGGTTCATGGGGTAGATCAGATTTGGTGCCAAGACAGTTATTTGTGTATCTTGTCGGCTGGTGCCATACCTTGCAAACATGGTTATGATGGCTTGTGTTCAGGAATCTCTTAGGGTACTTCTTCGGGGTGCTCATTGTTATCTATGCCCATTGGGTAGTAACCTGCCCTCGGCACATTGGTAACTCTCCTGCTATGCACGTATCTCTGTCTGTCTCTGTGTTCATCCTTTCGTTTCCGCCTCCAAAAATATGATTTTTTGGAATTCTAATGGGCCAAATCTATTCACCTGTTCTTGCCGTACGCTGGTCCTCTACTGTTATCATGAAAACAGTTGTCCGTGAGATCCTTTTCAGAAGAATTTTCCGCCCTCAATATGGACTCTTTCGCTTGTACGTTTTAATAAAAGCAATCTAAATACATTTCTACAGTTTTGAAACCACCAACGTCGGAGGCTCTGCAACACATCCGGCTATCGAGTATATGGATGCGATAGTACATGATCTCATCAACTCTCTCCCTAGATTTTGCTGGCTTAGTCTTTCTCATTTGATGGTCTAGACCGTATCTGGGTCCTACGATCTCGACACTTCTCCTCCCTACAAAAATGTCAAAACCTAACCCTATAAGAAACTGGCCCAACATAAGCATTCTTCATGAAACACTCTTGCTAACATCAAAATCATATCCATCTATAATTTTTGAGATTATAAGTTAAAAACGCAAAGAATATGATGGCGTTTGATTTTATGAATGTCGCTCATTAAAGAATAAAGAGAACGCGATAAAGTGCACGAAATAATATACTATCATAATAGAAAGATTGTTAATGAGCAGTACTGACCCCGAGAACCACTCACTATTAATGCCCATCCCTAAATATGCCCGTGTGGGCTGTGGACACAGGCGCCGAGCTCGTCCAACAACGAGCTCGCCTAATAACGAGCTCACCTGAAGTCGAAGCTCACCCAAAGTCGAGCTCACCTAACAACGAGCTCGCCTGAAGTCGAAGCTCGCCTAACATGAAGCTCGTCCAAAGTCGAAGCTTGCCTAACAAAACTAAGCTCACTCGACAGTCAAATTTGATCGACAGGGTAGAAGCTCGGCAGGGCAGCAAACCTCGCCTGAGTAGGCAAGGCCCACTAAGGAGATGAACATGAGTCTGCTCATCTCCTCTGTAGTCGACCTACAGTATCCTAAGCTTACCCAAGCGGGCTTGTGTCACGCCGATAGCAGCGGTGGCGATAGTGGGAGTGGCAAGAGAAGAAGTTTTCCCCTCCCCCTTGGAGGTTAGCGGCTTTAGTTTGGGGGCCATTTCGAGAGAGAGATCTTGAGTTTTCTTTGAGCAAAAAAAAAAAATTTGAAGGCACAGTGATATTTTGATGAGGGAGATGAATACCCTATATAGACAAAATCAGCAGCTGAGATCCGCCAGCTCAGCTGAGATGAACGGCTCAAATCGCTTGCGGGAGATCGATTCGACAACTCGAAT
>NW_017972570.1:123165-124512 GCF_001876935.1 Asparagus officinalis
TGCAAGAAAATGAGGCGTCGCCCCCACCATGTCACATTTAGGTGTAATTTGACACCACCACATCACATTTAATGCGAGTTGACATCACCTGTCAACATCCAAAGCTCGCTTATCAATGGCATGAGCTCACTTGGAGGTTCGAGCTTGCCTGTTGACACTTTGAGCTCGCTTGATACCCTGCAATTCATGAGGGTTCACCTGAAGAGCCTAGTTTGACAAAGGTATCTAATGAATAGCAATCCTCTTCATTCAAAGTGTTCCATACCACATTCAACAACATTTGGGTCTGAAAACTTTGAAAGTGGTCCTGTAGGTAGTAAAAAGTGCTTAAGAGTTCAGATAGGTTCTACACAAACCAGGACGATCGAATTCCTACTCGGCAACTCAAAGTCAGACTCCACCTGTCGACCCATCCGACTCCGATGACTCAAGGACCCCCCTGTCGACTCGAAGGGCGATCTCAGTTAGCATTTTGAAGGCCTAAGTTGACGAAACCCCCTGTGCTGACTCACCCTCACCTCGGAGAGCTCGAGACGGGACCAAAGAACTAAGACCTCTCGTGTCGACTCAAAGGGAAACCTCAGCAACCTCGATGCTCAAGACCACGAGGCTAAGGAGACGAGACTCCCTGTGTCAACTCGCCCTCACCTTGAAGACCTCAGGACGAGACCCCAAGCTGATACCTATCATGTCGACTTGAAGGGTGACCTTAGTCGACTCGAGGTTTGAGACCCTGAGACCCCGAGCCTAGACCACTCAGTTGACTCAAAACACGGCCTTAGTCGACTCCTCTTCCTGCAGTCGAATCGCTAAGAGTCCCTTCACTTTGAAGACCAAATGGCCGAGACCCTTCGTGTTGACACAAATGGCGGTGTCAGTCCATCCCACGAGACGACACCCCCTGTGTCAACACAAAGAGCAGACTCAGTCGACCCAGAGTCAAGTACCATCAGCTCGCCAGCACGAGTTAGGGGGCCCACCTACCAACATTCAACTCGACCATCTCGATAGCATGAGTTAGGGTCCCACCTGAATATATTGGGCCCACCTGTACGAACCGAGATCTTTAGCCTCGCCTATTTGGCCGACACGCCAACGCTACTTGTTTTGCTAACCTGCCTACATGGATCAGACCCGCCAGAAGTCTACTCGCTAGCACGAGTCTGACCTCGCTAGTACATTTAACAACGGTCCATTTAGGGTATGGGAACAGTCACATCAATGGTCATATTCCACGAATCAAGGAGGAGAGCATATGGGGCCTCACCTAGGCATGGCCATATCCCACAGATCAAGGAACTCTCCTACTCTACAAATAGCCATTAATGGCTACAAGAAAAAGGTGGC
>NW_017972570.1:125805-129217 GCF_001876935.1 Asparagus officinalis
CTCCTCTAGGTGGTCACATCACATAGCTAGGACGGCTGGCTCCCTCACCCATACTAGTGGTCAAATCCCACAAATCAAGAGATGACTCATGCCATCCCTTGTCTATTTAAAGCCACTTTTAGCCAACGTGAAGGAGGTCTTAGGTCTTTCCTCTTACTTTCATTGGGACCTGACCATTGAGGCTAAAATCGGACCGAGGCTTGGCATATTTCATTATCAAGGCTCTTCAAATAGAGACTTGGGTGGCTGCTGCTTGAATTAGACCAAACTTGCTGGCATTTGATTGGATTTCTTGGTAGAACGTTCTTGGCTGCAAACTTAGATTGTTGAAGTATACTCAACCTGAACTCTCAGATGTGAGGCTCATTGGCTCTAGAATCTTTTGCATTATAGCCCTCTCTATGCTTCCAGCATTGATATCTGTCAAGATTGGGTAGCCGACTTCCAACAGTCGAGCAGTTGGCCGACAAGCACGATCATAGGTTTAGCCTCGAGTAGACTAAAACTCAACCTCAGGAGCTTCTACTGAGTACTAAAGCTCAACCGCAACTTCGATCGTATCGTCCAAGGGAAGCAAACTCGGCACGATCACTAAGGGAGGCATCCTATCGCTACCGAAGAACCCACATTAAATAAAGAGAGCCTTCTCTCCACTTCTATTATAAATCCGAATTTTATTGATTTGTAACAAACACACAGATAATACAAATCTCACATTGAGACCTGAATTTTACACCCTACAAGCACTCCTACATGAGAATGAATGAATGATGGGAAAGGAGAGCACATCTTATGGTGGTGAGAGTGCACTAGCTTTTGAAAATTCTAATCGAGGGAGGAGTAAGGAGAGATGTGACAGTTATTAAAGAAGATCAAAATCTTGAGCTCGAGACGACAATGAAAGAGAGTGCTATTATTACGGAGAGAATGGTCACATTTAGTTCACTTGTTCCCAGATACATGATGATTTGAAGAGTATTAGACAGATGAAGCTTAAAGAAAATGGGAAGAAGGCGAACTCCTCGGTGGTTGTGTGTGATGAAGATGTGGTGTTGTTGATGTAGAGTACATGTATGATGTGAGTAACACTTGGGAGTTATATTCTACAGCCTCTATGCATGTTTGCAATAATAAAAATTATTTTGACACATTAAAGACAGATGGAGAATTTGATGACGTGATTGTTAGAAACAACGAGAAGATGAAGGTTGAAGGTGTTGGAATTGTTAGCCTCAAGCTTCACACTGGGAAGGTCAGAATTCTTCATCATGTCAGATATGTGCCGTTATAATGTGCTAATTTAATTTCGTTGGGGGTGAGATAGCATTGTGTGGGTACAGTATATGGGTGAAGGAGAGTGGTATAAAGTGTATAAAGATGGTGATTTAATTTTATAAGTGATAAAGAATAGCAACCATATTTGCTATTTAGATGAGCGATCCGTTAATGGTGTAGATTACTCTTCTCAAACTCTTGTTCACAAGGGAGAGGTGAAGAACAAGAAGAAGAGAGTGAGTTTTTTGAAGTTGTTGAGACACTTGGAGATCTTTCGTTGAGGTGGAGACGCCACAACCAGACAGATGAAAGTGCGAAAGAAATATAAGACTCTAGCGGGAGTGACAAAGTTTCAAGACGACGATATATATCTTCAAGGGAGTTTGGGAATCAAATCCAAGGTGGAGATTGTTAGGATTGTGTATTTGATTTTTTGTAAAACTTCATGAGAATTAGATAGGGTTAGAGATCTATCATGATTAGGAGAATGAGTTTCATCTTGATTAAGAGTTTGAATCTTATTCTAATTAAGAAGTTAGGTTAGAGATAGAGTTTTTGTTTCCCTATATATATTCTTCTATTGTTGGAGAAAAAAGAGTAGAGAGAAGGAGAGAGAGGGCTTGGCAATAGTGGATTGAATTTTAATCCCGTGGTTTTTTCCTGTTAAGGGTTTTCCATGTTAAATCTTATGTGATTCTATTTGCTACGTTTGGTAGTTTTTCAGGGTTTTGCGAGATCTAAATATCCCAACAATTCTAACATTTCAAAATCAGGTCTCTTCCCTTTGGCAGATCTATAGTGATTTCAATTCTATCTTAAGCAATGATGAGAAGCTTTGAGGGGCACCTCTAGCCGATGTTGATTCTTTCGATTTCCAGCAGTTCATCTCCATCATCCCAAAACCACCGATATTTCTTTGCATAGTTAAATAAATAATGACCCTTTTCCATGGGGAAGAGAAGACTGGACATAGCTCCGATTAATGAGCATCGACTTCATCTCTATTTTTCTATCCAGGTAGAGTTTCTCCAACCAAATTTTTCTAAAGCTTCCCATGGTCTAA
This sequence comes from Asparagus officinalis, assembly GCF_001876935.1. Taxonomy (NCBI): domain Eukaryota; kingdom Viridiplantae; phylum Streptophyta; class Magnoliopsida; order Asparagales; family Asparagaceae; genus Asparagus; species Asparagus officinalis. The sequence continues at coordinate 128,144 of NW_017972570.1, forward strand.
TATGTAATTGGGATGATATTGCCGTGGGTATAAAAGCCATTCAAATTCTTTAAAATATTGGCCAAGCATCCTTCTTTCTATACCACAATTTTATCTTTTTGAAATCACAATAGGTTTTAAATTTGTTCTAAACTCAAGCTTCTTAAATTGACTGTTAAAGGTTTTAACAAGTTGTACTATTCAAACATTAGTGAACAGGTTCAAAAAGGTAAATTTTATTTGGATAATACATAGAATCTACTGCAGAATGATCCTTTTAATGAGGATTTGATCTCTAAGATAAAAAAATCTTAAATATCTCTTTATGGTCACTTACTTGATTATTTACTATCTTTTTATCAAGGAAGGTGCTAAGGCGCCTGTTAGCTCATCACTGCCAACAAGCACCCATCGATATCTTCATAATTTTCATCTAGATTTAGTGTCATCTCAGCTCAATCCAGGCTCTGTGAGGTTGAACAATCGATAACCCATGCCGTCCTGATCTTGTGATAAACAATTAGTAAGCAAGAAATCACAGCGAATCGAAAAATCTGTAGGAAAGAATAAATAAAAGAGAGAATACTAGATTTAATGATGTTCGGCAAACGTGCCTACGTTCTCAGGAGCCACACTGGAAATTCGTTGATTATTGAAGAAGATTACAAAGCTTGCAATAGGCCACACTCTTTCTAAGATCTCTGATCTCAAAGTGCACTCAAAACCCTCTCTTTTTCGTGTCTTACCTCTCAAAAGAACGTTCAAGAAATATATAAAACCCTAACTCAAAACAGATTCCAAACCGAATTAGGAAACAGGATGACCCGATATCGGTCGACTGATGCACTTGCATCGGTCGACCGATAAGAGCTTTCAGCCTATTTCGTGCATGTTGTCGGTCGACTGGTGGCATCCCACCAGTCGACTGACCAGAGTGACGTTTTCTAGCTTCTTTCCTACAGTCGAATCGGTCGACTGATACCAACCCTTCGGTCGACTGGTGGCATCCCACCAGTCGACTGATCAGAGTGACGTTTTCTAGCTTCTTTCCTACAGTCGAATCGGTCGACTGATGCCAACCCTTCGGTCGACTGG
>NW_017972571.1:0-5945 GCF_001876935.1 Asparagus officinalis
CACCGCCGGCCCTCACCGCCGTCGTCACCGCCGGAGTTCACTGGAATTTAGGCATCGTCAATATTAAGGTAAAATCTTAAGAAAAAAATTTAATTCAAATTTTTTGTATATTCTCACAATTTCTTGGTGATTACTTGTAAAAATTAGATTTTTTAAATAAATTTGTAATTATTTATAAAATTTGTGAAGAAAAATTAAATAATATTGTGTATAAAGTTAGAGGGGAAATTATCAAAATTTGTAACCGTGAAGTTAACAAAATGTCAAGTTTATGGGTTTCTAATATCGATCTAAGAGATTTAATGGTTAAAAAATTATGTGTTTCTAATTATGGGTTTCTAATATTGATATTGAATTTTTTACTCTTCAGAGGTAACGATGAACGATCAAATCGTAATTCTTTGTTCATATGATGGGAAGATTAACTATCTCAAAAATAATATGTCCGTTTATGAAGGAGGTGTCATGAAACCGTTGTTTATATCAAAATCGTTTACTTTTAATGAATTGGTTAATGACTTACAAAAACTTACATTAACCAACTCATGTGAGTATCACCTTAATATTGTTTGTAATTATCCTGTTAAGAGGAACAAAACAAGTGGCATTCAAATCTCAAGTAACTATGATATGGGTCTCATTGGAGTGTTAGACGACGAGAAATGTTCGATGGCATTAATTATTAAAAAACATCAGAGAAATTTGGGCAAATCAGTGAATCACGACGGAATATACTCCCGCATATTGGAGGACCTTGAAAATGACTCCGTTGGCTTTTTATCTTCGCAACAAGATGAAGGTTGGGCACGGTCACAATATGTGAGCGGTCATTCGTTTGTGGGCACTTCTAATATCGATACTAACATGACCCATCTAGATGATATTACAAGTGTCGAATCCGAGGATGATGGTGAAGAGGATGTCTTACAAATTAATAGCATGACATATTTGATTGATCGTGATGAAGAGGACAACCAACACATTGACGAATGTTATACTAATAATGAGTATGTTGTGTTAGAGGATCCGCTGCCCGATGAACTTCATGGAGAAGAATGGATTGATAACTCCATGATGAAAAGTATTCCTATCGGTACTAATATCGTTGATGATACACAAGGCGGAGACTTCTCATTCAAGAAGGGGGATCTATTAGAAAGTAAGGAGAAATCGATCCATACGTTTCGTTTGTGGGCCATTGAAAAAATATCAAGTTTAGGCCAACAAAAAATAACACAACAAGCTATAATATGGTTTGTTTTTTTCGCAAAGATGGTGAAGGCGAAGATAATAGTGGACACTATAACAGCAATGCGAAATGTCCTTAGAAGCTTAATTCACACTTGGGTGTAAGAGTAGGCGGACAATTTAAAATCACGGCTTACAACGGACTCCACGCATGTAGCAATTCTCGATTAGAGATGAATAACAAGCATGCGTCCACATCTTTTATATATCGATTGATTTTACCTAATCTAAGGGAGGATCTTGATCTAAGGCCAAAAGATATTCGTTTTTGAGTGCGTAAAGTGATCAGCTTGGATGTATCATATAACAAGTGTTGGAATGCTAGGAGAAAGGCGATGATAAAAATATTCAGGGATTAGGACAAATCTTATGAGATCTTACCATATTATCTCGAAGCAATCAAAAGAGAAAATTCATGAACTGTTTATAAAATATCATCAGACCCTGTTGATGGCGGAGAACGACGGTTAACATGTGTATTTTGGGCATTTAGCCCTTGTATTGAGGGTTTCGGATATTGTCATCCTCTTCTTAGCATTGATGGCACCCACTTATACGGTAAGTATAAAGTCATTTTGCTTGTTGCAACCAGAGTTGACGTAGATGACAGATTATTTCCTTTGGCATTTGCAATGGTTGATATTAAAAACACAAAGAATTGGGCATGGTCTTTTACATGCATTAGATATCATATCCCTAGTGCGGAGGCGCGGTCAATTACATTCATATCTGATGGGATGAAAGGAATTCTAAAAGCACTCCAACAATATTAACTATCGTCACATGAACATCGTTATTACTTGCAGAAGAAGCATGAAAATAGGCAGGTTCAAGATCTTCTTTGGCAAGTCGGCTGTGTAACAGAAAAATTAGTTTATGATCAAATACGAGAGAAGATTAAGTTTATTTCACGAGCTGCACTTGAATGGATCGAAACTAGTTTGGGACCACACAATGTCGATAAGTGAGCTTTATGTGAAAATGGTGGGAAAATGTTATGTATGATGACTACGAACGCTTCTGAGAGTTTCAATGGTATGCTTAGGGGAGCACGCGATATGTCAATACAGTCACTAGTTGCTAAAATATTTTACAGACTTAATAATTTCTTTCTCCAACGTCGAGAACTTGGTGAAAATATCCTCTCAGAGCTCACACTAAAGGTTGAAGAAATGTTAGCGGCTCGGATTGTCTCCGCTCGATCATTTCATGTCGTAGGATACATTTTTAATGAATGGGAGGTCATTGAGGGAATATCACATAGACAAAAGTCGCTCGTACAAAGTCAATATGCTAGTGGATCACATGTGTATGTGCACTTGGAATGTACCATAACTATAATTGATTCCTTGTTCACATGTTGTCGCAGCTTGCTTTGATCTATAGGGTGGTACAAGGATTTCACATTATGAATTCGTCACAAATTAGTATTCAACTTACAACTATCAACAAACATACAAAAAGTGTTTTCGTCCACCATATGATAGTCGACATTGGACACAAGACGGACCACAGATATTACCTCCTTTGTATAAAAGATCGGCTAGGTGCCCTCGTTCTGCACGAATTAGAAATTCCATGGATGACGGTCAGGAAGGAATTACGAGGAAAAATAAGTGTAGTAGATGCGATCAACCGGGCCACAACAAAAGCAATTATCCAACTAGGATTAGGTGTTGATTTTTAATGTTAATGTTTGTTCACATGTGACATTTATATTTGTAATATGTAGCGTTTTGTACTATGTTTAGGATATAATTTTATTGTTTGATTTCTAATTAATCCTTGTTCACATTACACATTCATTTGTTATAATATGTTAATCTCAGCTATATCCATTATAGATCCGGGACCGATACATGGCGATGTTTTGTACCTCCAGGTGAGTCATTGTTCAGATCTTATTGGCTTGGGACAGGTAAAATGTTTTTTGTATATATAAAAATATTCCTTGTTTTTGACACTAAATTTAATTTTTCTCAATATACTTAATCAATTTTGTTTATTGTGCAGTCCGTACCAGACATTACCATGGTCGATCATTCACAGAGTCATTCGGCTTGGGTCATTGAGGATGAGAGAGTACTAGAGTTGATAGCTTAAGCAGAGTTCCGGGAGTGTTCGGCAGTGCGATATATTAGGCTTGATTGGCCGCTTATCAGTGCACTTATTGAGAGGTGGAGGCCAGAGACTAATACCTTTCACATGCATATATGGGAGTGTACTATCGCATTACAGGACGTAGTTGTCATTACTTGGGCTCCGCATTGATGGTCGGGCAGTTACGGGCACTGATAACCATAGTTGGGCTAAAGTATGTGCTAGGCTTCTTGGTCAGGTTCTCGACTTGAGGAGTGGTACGATGAAGCTATCGTGGATTCGTACGACATTTCAGGGAGATATACCAAGTGATACTTCCATTGAGATGCTTCAGTATCATGCTCGTGCATATATATTGCACATGATAGGGTGCATGCTATTTCCTGATGCGAGCAAGACTCTTGTACATGCACGATGGCTGCTACTGCTAGAGGATTTTGGTGTATGCGGCGCACTATCATGGGGTAATGTGGTGTTGACATACTTATATAGAGAGTTGGGTAGGGTATCCTTAATGCAGAATAAAGAATTCAAGGGATGTTGCACATTGATACAAATTTGGTCATAGGAGCGCATTCATATTGGACGATCTACTTTGCTTGTGCACCGTGACCTACAGGGCTAGTTTTCTTTGGCATACATGTATAATTGTCCACACAATTTTATTCATATTGAATTTGTACTCATATATTCTCTATGCCAAATAGGTATAAGTGTAGTACGCTAAGTACAAATCAATGACACGACATCGTGAGTTTTACCAAAATGAGCTTGATGGCCTCCAACACGAACAGGTAAATATAAATCTCAAGTCGTTATAAATATTATAGTTTTGTTGTTGATACCGATAAATGTTTTATCCTATTTCAGTTCAAGTGGAGACCCTATTCACCGTTGGAGCTTGATATGTATACTCTTGCACCTATCTGTCAAGATAGTCCCGACTTGTGGATAGCCAGAGTTCTATTGATCTGTTGGTAGATTGTGGAGATGCATGTCCCCGGCCGTGTTCTATGGCAATTTTTGCTCTCTCAGCATGTGCAAAATCCTGTCGATCAGATTGATCGTAGGCGACGACCTACATCACATCGTATAGACTGGGTCATACTCGGTGCGACCTATATAGACAGGTGGATTCACAAGTGGGATTTCATATAGGATACGAGAGACACAACTGTTGACTATACCACGTATATGCGTTGGTATTGGGATGTCACTCGTAGATGGATCACATGTGAGCCATAACCATTAGTTGGACACCTGCCATGCCCACCGATAGATAGTTACATCCCTAGTGGGATGATCGAGAGAGATTATGTAAGTTTCTAAGCTAAATTAAAACAATAATTTTTTATTAAGATGTTATTTGCTAAATTGTGTATATAATGTTTAACTCGCAGGTCCGTGCTTTTGATGACATTGAAGCTGATATTGATGAGTACATGCCTGAGATTTAGGATCCGGCGGCGTTAGGAGTCTTCAACAGGATCAAGCAGAGAATAGCACATGTGTTTCATAAGACTCATGTCGACAAGTTTGTAGGTTGTGAGGACAGGTCTCGATCATTTGGGATAGGCCACGTGACGATAACGATGGAGCCGGCACTTCGCATGCTGATGGAGCCGGTACTTCTTAGCCTCATACATAACCAGATACTCAGATAATCGAGGCTCATCAATAGGAACGCAGGGGGTAGGGAAGAGCGAGGGGAAGGGGGAAGAGAGGGAGCGAAGGAGAGGAGGAATTTTGGGTTGTATGTGATTTTATTTTGTTAAAATTTGTAACTTTTATGATTTTTCAAATACTATACTTTTGTGGATCAATTATTGTTTAAATGTGTGATCTTCATGAGTATTGTTTGATTCATGTTTAATTCATGGCTGAATTTTAAGAATATTATTGTAATTCAGTGTATATGAGATCGATTATTGTTCATAGGTGTATTTTTGTGATTATTGTTTGATTCATTATATATTATTTGATTCATGTAAATCGATCGTTTTATGGTGAAAATTTAATGTATATTTGTTGTGTAATGCATTTAGGAGTTACATTACGTATATAAAAAAACATGCACAGCCTGTTGTGCATGTTTTTGAAAACCAGCAGCTTCATGGGACTTCAAGTCTCGTGAAGTTGCAGGCTGAATTTCTAGAGCATGGAAATTCAGCTCAAACTTCACGTGACTTCAAGTCCCGTAAATTTTTTTTACCTTTGAAACTTCATGGGACTTGAAGTCCCATGAAGTTTTTTGAACTTTGAAACTTCACGGGACATGAAGTCCCGTGAAGTTTAGAAACTTTTTTCGGCAAAACCGACATGGTTTCAGCCCTGGGCTGCTAAACTTCATGGGACTTGAACTCTTATGAAGTTTGTGAACTTTTTTCGCCAAAACCGACCTAGTTTCAGCCCTGCCAGGTCGGTTTTGACAAATAAAGTTGAAAGTGGTCGTTTTTGGGGAATAAGTTTGTAAATAGGGCTCTTTTGAAAATTTGTCCTTATTATTATATTATTGTGTACTAAGGTGCATTTACTGATGTTATGATCGTGACAGTTGCAGTCAACAACAAAATTGGTATCAGGCGAGGAAGGACACA
>NW_017972572.1:0-8760 GCF_001876935.1 Asparagus officinalis
AAACATCTGTTCCGGGCCCGTCTACTGCATCATCAGTGAAACCCTGGGTTAGCCCAGATTTGTCTAAGTTTAAAATCACAATGGCAGATCGCCTCGGTCCTTCAATTGATAATCGAGGCAAAGCCCCAGTCAAGGAACAACCAGATCCTGTAAATAAACCCTTAGTGGTTTCATATGCAGGGGGTCGTAAAAACCCTCCCATCAGAACTGCACCAGTCCAGAACGAGAGAATACCAGTTTATTCTCGTTTAGGACCTATGAAGATTCCACTCCTGCAAAGGGGTGGATTTAAAAAATCAACTTTGGATCACCCAGAGGCGACGACCAGTCGTCTTGTGCATGTTAACAAAGTTCAGAAGCAAAAGATAGGTTGCTCGAATCACAATAATGATGAGCTATACTATCAGAAAAATAACTCAAGAAAGAGGATTGTTCGAGAAAATGAGTCTCATTGCGCATGCGAGAGACTCATTAAGGCAGTGCTGACAGAATGCGGATGCTCTAAAAATAATTCAACAAGAGTCTCCGTATTTCAAAAATTGTCCAATGAAACGTCAAGACCCAAAATGAGACGTCTCAACAAGAAGAAACCTGTAATCCGACAAGATGAGTTCCCTGAGGTCACTATCAACATGACCAACAAAGGAAAACAACGGTCAGTTAACCACGACCCTAATTTCTCTCCGGGAGGGAGAGTCGAGCGGGTCTTTCTCAGAGAATGTCGCGGTTACAGAGAAGAGCCAACCTACGTCGAGACTACAAGAGAATGCACGAGGGGTTATCTTCAGACGAAGAATTGTCAGACACTTGTTCGGCTGTAGCTTCAGACAGTACAGCATCCAGCGTAGGACTAGTCAGAGAATCATTCGCAATCACGCCGGATCAACTGGCTCACATACTGCGGGAAGCGTTGGCTAAACAACGCGAGGAAATTAGAGCGGAGTTCAAGACCGAGATGGAGTTGACTATGCAACAGATGCGAGATTTGCAGGTTTAGCAACACCAACCGGAATCGAGCCAGAAAGCGGAGTCCAGCCGACGTAACGAAGAAGATGAGACTATCTTCGACGATCCTCCTCCAGATAAAGACAATTCCGGAAGCGGCCCGGCCAAGTCATCTACTCAGCCTCCACAGATCTACTTGAAAAAGAGTGAAGAAGAGGACAAGAAGATGCACGATCTTGAAAGCAAAGTTAATGCTTTGATGACTGCCCAAGAAGTAAAGAAAACGGGCATTCCATACCCGTATCCGAGGGAGTGGGACTTGATTCCTTACCCCCCAAAATTTAATTTGATTAACTTTACTCCTTTTGATGGCAGGGGTTCACCCACTCAGCACTTGATCTATTTCAAGTCGCATCTCGGCGCAATATCCGGGAACGAAGCCCTGATGGTCCGGTCATTCGTAGGAACCCTTCGCGGGCCTGCCTTCGATTGGTACCGACGCCTTAAACCTGGGAGTATCACTAGCTGGGAGGATATGGAAGGACTCTTCCTCACCAATTTCTTCGACGACGACACGGAAGTCTCTATTGGCACGTTGTTGGACGAGAAGCAGATAAATGGGGAGTCGGTTAATGTCTTCGTCAAACGGTTCCGGAACAAAGCAGTAAACTGCCGCGATCCACTCACAGAATAGTTCATCCTACAAACTTGTCACAACAACTTGTTATTGGATGTGTTAGAAGTAATGGGGGTTGTTCCCTCCAAAACTTGGAAAGAGCTGAAAGTAAGAGGTGAACAGGCTGAACGCTTTCTCAAGAGAAAGAATTTGGAGAGAGGTCTGCCACCAGCTAATAATCAAAAGCAGAATTTTAATCCTCAAGGCAGAGGAAGAGGGTCCGTAGCCGCTGTGGACACACATCAAACGTCACAACAGCCGCCGCAACAACAACCGCACCAATCGTCCTTCCAGTTGGCACCAAATCAGAATCAACATCCTCCGAAGCAGTTTAAGCCTTCAGAGCCTAGATTCCCGAAGGAGTATTCATTTAAAGATGATGAAGTTCCAGTTATCTTCAAGTATCTACTGGATAATAATAAGATCAAGCTTCCACCGGTCACAAACCAAGAAGAAGCAACGAAGACCAATGATCTGAAGTATTGTGCCTATCACAGGAGGGTCCACCATCCCACTAAGGCGTGTTATGTCTTGAAAGACAAAATACAAACCTTAATTGATGTTGGCATCGTGACACCGAAGCCGAAAGAGAAGAAAGTAGGTGCAAATGCGGTGTCTATTAGCTTCGGATCAGTTCCTTTATCCTGGTTTCAAACCGAACTGGTATCAAAGGTCAAGATGCAAACCATCAACGATGATCCTCATGGACAGCGCCAAAAGGGGCTTGTATCTCACACAACCCCCAACGGCGAAATCCTTTGGGTTCATCCGGATTTGCTTAAAGATGAGCAATGGACAACATCCACGTCGAAGAAGAAAGTGAAAGGCAAAGGAAAAGAGAAGACTTGTTACGGAGCCTCGGCAATTCCTGAGGAGAACGACGAAGAAATCCCAGTCCTACCACTTTCCGAAGGAGAACAGGAGTCTTTTGTTACTAAGAGTGGAAATGAATACTGTTTCAACCACCCGTACACATCCGAGCAATTAGCCGAGCAGGGGGTAGTGAAAGCTGTACCTTCTAAAACTCTGATGGAGCTAGGGGTGATTATAAGTCCACCCGTAGCAACCGAGAAGCCTCAAAGAATTGATAAGCAAAAGGAGAAAGAACCTCGATACAAAGAGGTTCAAGTTCCGAGGCAGTCTCGTTTCGATCGATCGATTGGACGAGATAAACCGGAAAGCTCGAACATTTCATACCACTTCGATGTTATGACCCAATTGGCTAACATCCCAGTGAAAGTAACTCTACACGAGTTATCATGTCTTTCTAAAAACACTAGAGATGCGTTCACCATTACTCCTGACCAGCTCACTCAAATAGTTCAAGAAGCGTTAATCAAGCAGAAGGAAGAATTTGAGGGTAAAATGGAATTGGCTATGCGACAAATAAGAGAGTTGCAAGCTGAAAGGTGTAGATTTCCTAAATCTGACCATCAAGCTGGGTCTAGCTGTTGCGCTACACCAATCACGCCTATTTCAGGTAAGACAAATAACGAGGGTCCGAATCTGAATATGGTCATCAAGACTGATTCACCCATCGATAACACTGGGGGGGTACGACCACATCCTTCAATGATACTGGGGGTGGCCCAATTCCTTCTTCTCGACATCGCTCAAAAAGATATGAAGATGAAAATGAAAAGCAGAAGGAAGTCGAGTCTGTCACCACCTCAATTAGGCGCTGTCCCAAAAGAAAAACAGTTGAGGAAAGTCAACTAGAGTTCATACCCAGATTGGCTGTTGATCAAATACCACGACGACAACCACGGGAACGGTCGCCACAACAGTCGCGTCAGATACCACGATACTCCTTCAAAGATGATGATGTTCCAGTCATCCTCAAATATCTTCTAGAAAATGACAAAATCAAACTCCCACCTATAAAAAATCAAGAGGAAACTAGCGGGATTGCTGACCCGAAATATTGTGAGTACCACAGGAGGATTCTTCATCCCACAGAGAAGTGCTACACCCTCAAAAATACAATACAAGCCTTGGTTGAAGCCGGTGTCTCAATAGTAAAACAAACTGAATGAGAACGACCGCAACACTCCGAAAAGTATAAGAGTATAAACTGCTTCTTCTAAAACTCCAACGGGTATAGGAGTATAAAGTGTTTCCCTTGTATATATCGGGAAGTTCCCAGAAGAATACTGTATGCGGTATTCTTAGGGATAACCCAATCACTGTAAAAGTGATAAATAAGACATTTACATTTAAACCCTAAATGTTAGAATGTTTTCTTTTACCAAATTCACTAACTCTCATGAGTTACTTTGTTGAGATGAGATTCAATTCTGTAAACAGTTAATCTTTCCTCACAAAACCCCTCACCGATCCGAGCAATTAGCCGAGCAGGGGGTAGTGAAAGCTGTACCTTCTAAAACTCTGATGGAGCTGGGGGTGATTATAAGTCCACCCGTAGCAACCGAGAAGCCTCAAAGAATTGATAAGCAAAAGGAGAAAGAACCTCAACACAAAGAGGTTCAAGTTCCGAGGCAGTCTCGTTTCAATTGACCGATTGGACGAGACAAACCGGAAAGCTCGAACACTTCATACCACTTCGATGTTATGACCCAATTGGCTAACATCCCAGTGAAAGCAACTCTACACGAGTTATCACGTCTTTCTAAAAACACTAGAGATGCGTTCACCATTACTCCTGACCAGCTCACTCAAATAGTTCAAGAAGCGTTAATCAAGCAGAAGGAAGAATTTGAGGGTAAAATGGAATTGGCTATGCGACAAATAAGAGAGTTGTAAGCTAAAAGGTGTAGATTTCCTAAATCTGACCATCAAGCTGGGTCTAGCTGTTGCGCTACACCAATCACGCCTATTTCAGATAGGACAAATAACGATGGTCCGAATCTGAATATGGTCATCAAGACTGATTCACCCATCGATAACACTGGGGGGGTACGACCACATCCTTCAATGATACTGGGGGTGGCCCAATTCCTTCTTCTCGACATCGCTCAAAAAGATATGAAGATGAAAATGAAAAGCAGAAGGAAGTCGAGTCTGTCACCACCTCAATTAGGCGCTGTCCCAAAAGAAAAACAGTTGAGGAAAGTCAACTAGAGTTCATACCCAGATTTGCTGTTGATCAAACACCACGACGACAACCACGGGAACGGTCGCCACAACAGTCGCGTCAGATACAGCGATACTCCTTCAAAGACAATGATGTTCCAGTCATCCTCAAATATCTTCTAGAAAATGACAAAATCAAACTCCCGCCTATAAAAAATCAAGAGGAAGCTAGCGGGATTGCTGACCCGAAATATTGTGAGTACCACAGGAGGATTCTTCATCCCACAGAGAATTGCTACACCCTCAAAAATACAATACAAGCCTTAGTTGAAGCCGGTGTCTCAATAGTAAAACAAACTGAATGAGAACGACCGCAACACTCCGAAAAGTATAAGAGTATAAACTGCTTCTTCTTTTGTTGAGATGAGATTCAATTCTGTAAACAGTTAATCTTTCCTCACAAAATCCCTCACCGATCAAATCGATCGACGAACGGTACACCAAAATTTGTCATGGATTAAAATCATTTAAACTCCCACATTTCATTTGGTCAAACCTTATTCAGTTAGGACCAAAGCCAAAATCCCCTCTCGATTCCTTCAATGAACGAGAGGCCCGCAAATCGAGCGATCAAACCTTTCTACAATTAGGATCGTCTCAAAACTCTCACTTGGTCAAACCTTACTCAGTTAGGACCACAACCAAAATCTCCTTTCGATTCATTTTGCGAACGAAATGTCCACTTTTGAACTGAATAACCAAAGGTTTATCTCTACCAACAAACAAGAGACCAGGAGATAGAATATAAAATTCTTCCTCTCCGATTCTGGGTTTATCTCTACCAACAAACAAGAGACCAGGAGATAGAATATAAAATTCTTCCTCTCCGATTTTGGGTTTATCTCTACCAACAAACAAGAGACCAGGAGATAGAATATAAAATTCTTCCTCTCTAATTCCGGGTTTATCTCTACCAACAAACAAGAGACCAGGAGATAGAATATAAAATTCTTCCTCTCCGATTTTGGGTTTATCTCTACCAACAAACAAGAGACCAGGAGATAGAATATAATTCATTTTCCTGCATGGGAAATGTAACCTACTTACATTTTAAAATCCATGTCGTTCATGCATGGGGGATGTTATCTCTATCCCTTATTAGAGATAAGCCTACATCTAACACATGTAGCCTACATATTCAACATTGTAGTTTAAAGTCTAAAAGAGTTTAATTCTTTTAGCACAACGTTATATGTGAAACGGACTTAGATAATTCACATACTAGCCCGACTTAAACGGTAATCGGTAAAGGCATATCAAATCCGTTGACGGCTGAGAATTTGCCAAAAATCCTATAAGTATTATGGCTATTTATTCTAAAACAAGAATGAGTAATCATAATAAAACCTCAATGAGCAAAAGGATTCAATATATTGACCAAAAGTGTTCAAACAAAACTACAAAAAAAATATATGTCCTCCAATTACAAGAGTTTATATTGACGAATCTGATCTTCAAGCTGCGAAAGCTCTGACGCACGAGCCTGTTCAAGCTCAGTTGTCAATTTAACTTTGAAGGCTTCTTCGTCAACATTCTGAAGTTCGGCGACCTCCCGCTCCTTTTTAGCAAGTATCTCATCCTGAGTATTCAGTTGCTGAAACAGGTCTTCTTCAGCTTGAGTTACTTTTGTCAACTCAGACTCCAGGATTTCACGAGCATCCTTGGCATTTACAAGTTGCTCTTCTAAGCGGGCTATCTCCGCTTGGTTCGACTCTAAGTCCTGGCGTAGATTAACCTTAGCGTGTGTTTTCCTGCCAACACTCACCCTAAGTTGAGTACTGTGGGCTCTTAGCTTTTGGAGTTCGAGATTAGCTGATTTTTGAGAATCACACCACGCTTGTAACTTGGAGTCCATACGAGAAGCAATATAGGAAGGTACGCTTTCGGTTTGAAGACCCTTCAGAAGTTCAACATGTTGCTTTAAGTCGACCATATAAGCGTTGATCGAATCGGCTAACTCGTTATATCCTTCCTCTCTGATCCCTGATATATAACGGTCAAGAGGTCTCTTAAAATTCTCAAAGTGCGATCCTTTGGAGAGAATACGATCGACCATAGAATTCAAAAAGGAGATGAAGCCGTGGAGATCAGAGCAAATGCCAGCCTTATCACGATCCTCGTCTGTTAACAAAGCTTGAATGCGGTTTGATAATGTTGAGGAAGGAGCTGATATGAAGACAAATATGTTAGTACAAAATATATGCGTGCATGCATAACGATGAGTGGAAGCATACCAAGTTGAACAGAAGAGCCTTCAGCACGATCTTGTTCACCCAATGGGGGTAGTTCGGCCTCCTGAGCAGCCAAAGTCGGTTCAGGAATGGCAGCTTTTGACGCACTAGCTACGTCAGAAGATTTTTTAATCTCAACCTCAGAGAACTTTGGGTCTAAGTTGAGAGGCTCCTTGGGAGAATATTCTGCAAACAAGAGAATCTCAATGAGAATGATGGAATAGTAATCAGAAATTTGAAACAAATGACGAGTTAAACTCACCAGCTCTAGGCACAACATCGGCCGACGTACCAACTTCTTTAGTTGGTCTCGCTTTTGTTGCGACCAGACTAATATGGGGAGTGACGGTAACTTCTATCATCATCGGGTCCATAGGAGTAGCAGGTTGAGATTCGAGAATGGACGATTGCAAATCAACCTCAGTTCCCGCCCATGGCACAAGGTCACGAATATCCGGTTGATCAGATATTCCAATGATTATAGTAGTATCAGTTCCAGCAACTGGTCCTATAATTCAAACACTTATATGATTAATCAAGTTAAAATATATATGTATGTATATACGGAGTTTACAGAATAGAGGTCTTACTTTCAGAAGGACCTGCTTCTGTTGAACCGACTCCAACATTGGATTCTGTGGCTGCTCCGGAAGTTTTCCCTGATAATAAATCGGAGATATACTCATGGTCGCCTTCAGAGAGATCAAAATCGAGGTGATGCTCATTGAATTCCTCGACCTCTGTTGCATGTGTGGCCTCTCCTTCAACAGATTCTTGCATCGTGACATCTACGGAACGTGTTAAGCCATAAATACCATATAAATTTAGACAAAGAGATCAAGATCGAGGTGATGCTCATTGAATTCCTCGACCTCTGTTGCATGCGTGGCCTCTTCTCCAACAAATTCTTTCATTATGGCATCTACAGAACGTATAGAGTCATAAACAACATACAGACTTAAACGAATTTGCTCAAAAAGATGATTAACGTTATCTTTGTTGACCGGGACGGATTCGAGAGCTCCACTACTTGTACCCACTTCTTTTAGCTTGACTAAAAGGAGACAAAGTGCACAGGTCATTAGAGGAGGCACACGGTCCGACTCATTCATTTCTCGGATTTCTCTTCCGAGAGGAGAAAGATCAGTACCTGTGTCTGTAGCTGATGGATCAATGTCAGAAGTGAATCAATGTCAGGAGTTGGTGAAACATCAGCTGGTCCTTCTTTCATAGCATCCTGCATTTGTTGGACAAAGCTGGTCTCCTCAGTCTCCATACCTCCGGGAGAAGCAGCATCAGCTGGCATTTCTCCTTCTTCTCGACTCCCTACAGAAGTTGAGCATGAAATAAGTTTGAGCGTTAAGAAGTGTAAAAGAGATAAAAACAAATAGTTACCTTGTTCATCAGAAGAAGCACTACGACCAAACGTCTCTTCTAGAGCAGGAAGATGAACGCGTGGTTTAGAGACAGCTTTCTTTTGTCTCTTCGGTGGATGTGCTTCAGAACCTTCGTGACGACGTTTGGTGCGTAATTCAGTTCTGGGAGGAATCTGGGTTTGAGCTTGAGTAGGAAGTTGCGACCTTTGTCGACGAGCGAGAGGCACTGTATCTTCTTCATCCTCTTCATCCCCACTATGAACCTCTACCGTCATCCGGTTGGGATAAGTCATAACGACTCTCTCCCTTCTTTTCGGAGCATTCTGTGGTTGAGTAGGCGCAGCAGAAGGGCGTACAAGTCCCCTTTCAAAGAAAGAATCGGGGAGGCCAACTGCTTTCTCAGAACTCGAATCAGTCTCACCCGTTCCTTCAGAAGTTT
>NW_017972573.1:0-6475 GCF_001876935.1 Asparagus officinalis
CAATGCCGAGTAAATGGCTAAAATTCTCGAGGATGCTCTTCCAAGTACAAAGAGAATTTCAAATTTCAAATGGAGATGGCTATGCAAGAGATAAGAGACATGCACAGCTAACAAATTGCGATGCTGACGAATCAGCAGGGAGAGTCCAGCTATCGCAATAATCCTAACCAAGATGATAGTTGTTGGCCTTCTTGTTTTGATGATGTTTAACAAACAATTTACCACTAATGTTGTTTGTCTAGTATTTGTGTTTTTGTATTTATTGTAGACAAACAACGTTGTTGGAGGATGGGTGGAATAGAGCTTCAACGATCATATCCAAAGGAGGTTGGCGGAATATCGGTGAAGCCTTGCTATTCAAAGTTCAAGATCTAAGTTCAAGCTTCATCCACGAGATTACCAAGTCAAGCTTATTGAAGATCAAGATTATTGCTTGGGTAATTTAGTTTAGGAATTTATATTATGTGTGTTAGTACTTTAAGCTCAATCATATACACACATACACGTTTTGGTTTTTGTATATATATAGTTATATATATACATATATGTTTTGGTTTGATAGTTTTCAAGTTTTACTATGAAACAATTGAATATAATTAGAAAACATATTTTTGTTTCATACTCATATGCATATATATGATTTCATCAATATCAATTTTAGTTAGTTAAATGAAATCATGTTTTAGTGCATTATATGTGTATTTTGATAAAATACTACATTCATTGTTTATAGACTTCATAACAATAGTTTACATCTTTCTTCAAGTCTATAAAATCATTTTATAAAGTTTCAAAAGTTGGTTTAGCCAAAATGTCAAAATTCACATGTTTACATTTTCGTGTTTTGGACTATCTTGCAAAATTTAAAAGCAAGCATGTAGAATTGAAATCCGATCATGAGAAGCTAGTGTCCAAATTTGACATCATTGAAAATGAAAATATAATGCTTAAAGAAAACAATGATATGTTAAATTTGGAAAATGAAAAATTGATCTCATCCATTTCTAGCTTAACTCATGCAAATAATGCCATGCTAGAAGTAGAATGCATTAGAAATGAATTTGATTCTTTTAAGAATAACCATACATGCTCTACTTCTATTATCAATGATGTTGTATCTAATGATGAGTTGAATCATGTGAAAAACCGCATATCTTGTTTAGATTCAACCTTAAACACATGCATTGATAATCATAACAAGCTTATGGACTTGTGTGCAAAGTCTAATGCAAACTCTTCTAAGAAACCTACACACTATGCACACATGTATAACAAAGTCTATAAATGCACTAATTGCGGTCGTAAAGGCCACCTTGCTAGATTTTGTTATAATGCACAAAAACCCATCAAGATTAATCATGTTTGTGCATCCCATCAAGCTTCATCATCACACTCACATGTACACACACGTATAGATCATCATAAACATGCCCATATGTACAAATGTGAGTTTTGTGGTCGTTTTGGTCATTTGGCCGAATATTGTTTTGATTTGAAAAGAAAATCACGTTTGCCAAATGTTTCTAGTAGACCACAAGTGTTTGAATGTGATATTTGTGGTAGATTTGGTCATTTGGCTAAGTTTTGTTATGATTTGAAAAAATGTTCAAACTTGCCAAATTTCTCAAGTAAACCACCTTTGTTTAATAAGGTTTCTCATTTGCAAAATAAATTTAAAAGACAATCTTTAGTTGCAAATGATTTTCGTGCACGCTCACTTGGTCAACACAAATCTTTTCACTCTTTTCATTGCACGAATTGCAATCGAAAGGGTCATTTGAATGAATACTGTTTTGACCGTGCTAGTGCACCATATGTGCCCAAGAAGGTTCATAACCCTAGGGCTTTGAGTTTGAATGATAGGGGTCATGTCCCTAACCAATCCGGCACCAAGAATGCTTGGGTGCCAAAATAATTTTTAAACCAAAAATTTTAGTGTTTTTATTTGTCTCTTTCTTGGTTTTGAAAAATGTATTTTAAACTTTTATGAAAACAATTCCTTTTATTGGTCAAATTCTTTTGTTTTCATAATTCCTAGCCTTGATTTTGATGAGAGGTTCGTATTTATATAACCCTCCGGATTTATTGGGTGTTTATTCCCAAATCATGTTTACCGGATGCAAGAATGGTTATATGGATTAGAACAAGCTTAAGATATTGTTGCCTCTCTTGAAATTCTTTTATCAAAGATTTTGTTTTGAATTATTACTTTGAATTCATTATATTTCACTTATATGATGATATTTATGTGTTTGTGCTTATGGATCATCTATTCGTGCCTTATAATGTATTCCATATGTGGTTTGATCAAATCCCACAAAGAAAATTTTCTTGATTGATCAAACATCATTTTTGGATTTAAACTTTGATTTATGATTTCAATTGGTTAACTTGTTTTCATTTGAAAACTTTTTTACATGATTCTCATGTTTCTCTTCTTTTGATTTCATAAATCTACCTATACAAATGGTTTTTATGTTCTTTGATATGAGACACTATTTTTCACCTTGATATATTTATATATGTTCTCATATTGTCTTTTTGTATGTGAGTGGTGTTTAGCATATTTTTCATTTATGCTTGCTCACATATGTTTGCCATGATATTCATTTCATATATTCCATATGGCATTTTGATAGGGGGAGCAATCCCTATATCTTTTTATATGTTATACTCACCTATGCTTATTGATAGGGGGAGCTTTCGCTCTCTTAATTCTTTTGTCCCCTTTTTGATGTTGTCAAAGCGGGAGAAATATTATGAGTATATCTATCTTGTTTGTTTATATCCATGTGAGTTATTATCTTGTATATGTTCATTTACTTCATGCATATACTTCTTTTTGTAAATTGTTTGTCATCATCAAAAAGGGGGAGATTGTTGGCCTTCTTGTTTTGATGATGTTTAACAAACAATTTACCACTAATGTTGTTTGTCTAGTATTTGTGTTTTCTTATTTATTGTAGACAAACAACGTTGTTGGAGGATGGATGGAATAGAGCTTCAACGATCATATCCAAAGGAGGTTGGCGGAATGTCGGTGAAGCCTTGCTATTCAAAGTTCAAGATCCAAGTTAAAGCTTAATCCGCGAGATTACCTAGAAGAGCTTATTGAAGATCAAGATCTAGCTTGGGTAATTTAGTTTAGGATTTATATTATGTGTGTTATATACTCTAAGCTCAATTATCTATACACACACATTTATTGGTTTCTTCGTATATATATAGTTATATATATATATATACATAAGTTTTGGTTTCTATGCATATATATAGTTATATATATACATACATATGTTTTGAGTTTTTATGGTTATATATATGAAATTCTATATTTCATATTTTCTATTATGTTTTTGAAAACATTGCATAGAATATGCAATTTTGTGAAAATATTGTATTCTTAGTTTATAGACTTCAATATCAGTTTATACATGTTTTACTAAGTCTACAAAAACATTTCACAAAGTTTCAAAAGTTGGTTTATGTCAAAACATCAAAATTCAAGTATCTCATATTTTCATGTTTTGGACTAGTTTGTAAAATGATGATATTTTTCATTTGGGAAGTCCTTTTTCGAAACCAGTCGTTGTAGCATGTTTATTATCATGTCTACAATCATTCCCCAAAGTTTTACATTTTTTGGAATTTATTTGATATTTTTGCTGCCCGAGCTCCTCCTGCCTACACCGCCTCCGCCTCCTTTCCCCCTCAGCCTCAACCGCCGCGACCACCTCAGATCCAAGCTCCGACCCGAGCTCCGTCGAGGCCGCCGCAGCCGCACCAGACCCCAGCTCCGCTTCCTCCTCCGAGCCCAGCTCCAGTCCGCCCCCAGATCCTCCCCTCCTCCGTCCACCCACCTGCAGCCCCGCCAGGCCGCGCCGACAGCCCCTCTCGAGCCTCCTGCAGCCGCTCAAACCCCACTGTTCGCCGTCCTCAGCGACCCCCTCGACCACCCCGACGTCGCCCCCAGCCCCCTCGCTCCCTCGCGCTGCTGTCCAACCTCCAGCGCCTTCCCTTCGCTCTCCAGACCCGCGTCGACACCCTCGTCAGTCCCCAACTCAGATCCGCGAGCCGTAGTCTCGTCCGTCGACGTCGATTCGTTCTACGAACCCCGAGGCAAGATCCCGCTTCTCATTGATTCATTATTTTTATCTGATATTTATAGATTGGACTGATATGTTATTATCTGCATGGGATTATTGGTGATGATATTAAATGATCTTAAATGATAAATTAATATTTTTCTAGATTAATTAGAATTATTATGATGAGAAAAGAAATTATTTGGAGAAAGAGTTGGTTTTGGAGTAATTATTAAATAGATAATTTAAAATAATTTATTTTGGAAAAAGGATTATTTGAATTGTTAAACTATTTTGTTTCGGCAGCGGAATCAGTTTTGGATAATTATATTAATTAAAAAGAATTTATTTGAGAACAAAATCATTTAGAAAAATTATAATAATTTTAAAAGAATTATTTTGGAAAAAGAATCATTTTTGATAATTATGATGATTTAAAAGAATTTATTTGCAAAAAGGAAGTATCTAATTTGGATTTTAAGTAATTTATGATTTGTATGAATAGTTTAGAGGGCTGGATAACAATATATTGATGAAACTTGACTGTATGTATGTTCTTACTGTTTATGATCACATTTCACGTTTTGCTTTTATTTAATGCATTTGACATGTCTGTTATGTACTGTCTATGTTGTGTTTGAGAACCATTAGTAGTTCATGACTTAGTGGCCTCGTGCGTCATGAACAGACTTAGTGACATGTGTGGGTGTGTTGACTGAGTTTAGGTGGTGAACCCGAGTTTCAATAAGGATTATGGTTGATTTAGAAATACAAGAGAGTTGGGATGGAAAAGTCCTTGTTCATGTGATCGGATAAGGCTGTTGATGTATCTTCCAGGCCTCCCCATGATCCAGTGTAGCTTGGGGTTGGTTTGTTGGGTCAAAGTGGAGCCGGTGTAGCCACTTTGGTCCGTGAGCTTGATATTCACCTGATTCTTGCTTGAGTTCGAACCAGGCCGGAATCGGATTGCGTGTAGCCCTCTGACCGATCCAGTGTAGCGGCGTATTGGGTGCACGTAGGGGATTTGTGAATAGCCAGTTATCTGATGACAGGAGCGTTGACTCTGTGTGAGATGAGAACCAGTGACCCGTTATAGAATAGCTAGTTACCTGATCTTGTTATTTAAGGTGATTACAGATGCTTGTGAGAGGTAGACCAGTGTTGTTCTTTTCATACATAGATCGGGATTAATATTTAATTATTTACAATTCGAGACATATGGTATATATATGATGGTTTCCTTGTTTGGATTATTTTGCTCGACGTACTACGTCTCGAGTTGTAGATTTTTAAGTATTTATTCCATCTAGTGTATGCCCTTGTGACTTGGATGATTAGTCTGATCGCTAGCTGCATGACCTCGTTACCTGATCGATTTTGGATGCTTTATGTTATCATGATTTAGTAGTATTTTCATGTTGATTTGTGAATTTCAGTTGTACGTTCTTTTGTTGTTTCTGTTATCGTATCGTTTTTCACATTGGATTTCCGTTCGTTCTATTTTTCTTTGTGGGGTCGGGTCTTGCCGTGCGCCATGCACCTGACGTACACCTGTTTTCTCTGGTGTACGTCAGACTTAGAGGAAGAACAGGTTCAGCTTGGAGATCGTCAGTAGCCAGATGATTCTTAGTAGGAGTGCCTAGAGGATGGAGCAAAAGAAGAAGCCAAAGTTTAGTTATTGGTCCTCAGTTTTCTTTTGTACTACATTCCATTTCTATTTGATCAGTGTATTTTGTATCTCTTTAGTATTCATTTGTTTAGATTTGTATAAGGGCATGTTTGACCCGTATTTTATGTCTCGGTTGTTATCCCATTTGTGATATGGTATTTTTATTCTGAGTTTGTCTATTATATTCTTGCTGATTGTGATCGGGGACCTGTGGCTTTGCATTGTACTTATTTCCAGACGCTTAGCGTATTAGGTTGAGGAGAAACATTTATTTTTATTTATTCTCCTTGATCTAATACGTCGCGGGCTTGTTCACGTTCCGATTCCCTGGTATTTTGGGAAACGGGGCGTGACAGGTTTTAGTGGTGGCCCATGCAGGTCACGGTTCCGATCACGGTCCCGATCACGGTCCCGAGTCCTCACTAGTGAGAATATAATGGACAATTTAAAAACATATCATATTTCATCCGTGAGACTAATCTTGAGCCCTTATCCTATTTTCTTGATAGATTTTGTTTCGTCCCTATCTTATCACTCTTTGACTCCGGAGTTTTCCTTGTCCTTGTCTCATCGCTTCGCGACTATCCCTTCTTTGTATAACTCCTCTATCCTCGTATCGGTCGTTATGTATGTGTTATTAATTGTCCTTGTCTCCCGCAGTATAGGGGTTGATGTCATAAGATTATTTGATATAACTATAGTCTGGAAATCCTTGGCCGAG